>NC_057808.1:300976764-301193544 GCF_018294505.1 Triticum aestivum | reverse complement strand
TGAGAGACTTAGAGATCGAAACATGGAGAGAAAGAATTAACATGTGTTGGAAACCGATAGCTTCCTAAGGTGGTTAGGGGAGGAAGATTGACCGATACAGGAAGTATGTAGCGTTTGTGCGGGGGGGGGGGCTAAAAACAACATTTGAATGTACATAGTACGAGACTTAATATCGATGTTTCAATTCATTGTACATTGTAAGATTTGAACCGAGGACCAGGCATACGGGTAATTATTTCGAATTCGTGCCATACTAAGTTTCGAAAAGTTGACATTGACTCGGTTTGTTGTGCTATTTTGTAGGTCATATGTCTGAATCCATCCGTTTTCTCACTACCATGGTGTTCATCATATACATATGAATTTGTATTAAAAAGTAGCATGGATACAGTGAAATGCGAAATCCACGTTAGAATTGGAGATCGCTACGTGACACACACTCTAATTCAAATAACTAACTACGTGACACACACTCTAATTCAAATAACTAATTATGTGACACACACTCTAATCCACATTAGCGCGGGTACCGTTTCGATTTTTTTTCAAATAACTCCTCATTAATTAATTTATAGTACTCCCTCTGTTCACTTTTATAAGACCTTGAAGACATTTCAGACAATGTGCAAAACAGTTCATTTTAAGTTGTCTGAAACGACTTACAAAAGTGAACGGATGGTATCTCGTTTCGAATGACTAATTATTGCAAGGAAAACACGGGCATGGTAATACATACAGATTCGTTTGCAAATGAAAGAAGATTCATTTGCATTCTCAAATGTAGGCGCACCAGGGTCGTGTCAGGGTGGACGCTGCTTCGGTGCCTTAAAGGTAAATGCCTTTGGGTCACTGACATGTGGGCCAGCCACCTGTTGGGCCCACATGTCATGGACACAAAGGCAGGTGCCTTAAGGCACCGAAGCATAGTCCTGTCGGGGTGGTCGCGTGTGTCGGACGAACGCGTAGCACCCAGCCACCCACCCCCCTCCCCCCCAAAAAAGGATGACGACAATATAAGTTCGCGCTTCCACGTTTCGGATTGAAATATCTGGCGGCCCCAATTCCAGCCCTGCAAAATCTCTCTTCTCCACCGTCCCCTTCCGCGCCCAGATTGCTCAAATCCCTAATTCGCCGCCAACCCTCGAATCGCCCCTCGTCTCGTCTCTTTCCCCACCGTTCCCCACCTCTGTGCCGGACGATGACGACGAAGACGACGGTCACGCTTCACCACCGCACCAGAGCTACCTCATCTACGCCCTCGTCCACCGCACCGGGTGGTCTACCGACAACTTCGGCAGCCGCAACCGACGTGCCTCACAGACACCGAGTTCCACCGCATCAGGTGCGCTTCACCGACGCCGTCTCCCAGCTCACCGGGGCTACTTCACCGAGCACATCGTCGCATCTCCGCCCCCCGAGGCCGTTGGGGCTTCACCAACGGTCTCGTCCACTGCATCATAGCGCTCCGCTGCCACTCAAGATCTGCATCCGTGCGTGGCCAGCCAACGCCAACGCATCACCCTCAACGGCACTGAAGTGACCCGCACTCTAGCTAGGCGAGCATGCCCAAACGCCGGCCCGAACTAGGTATCCACACATCACTCCCTTGTGCACTATTCCGACGATGTTTGGATATCCTTTCACTGCTCTCTTAGCTTACACGCCTATGCAACTCTGACTTTAACTCTTATTTCTTCTGGAGATATCATCTGAAACAAGCAAATCCATTTTTTAGCGAAGCATGACGGCACTACGGGATCTGGGACACATCCTGCACACCCGTATAACCTTGTAAGTATCTGTCCTCCGGTACAACATCAAGGTCGATTCCTCTTATTTGATCAACCATTTGCCGTGTCAAAAATGCAGAGGGGGATGCAAGGAGCACAAGGCTTGCACATCCAAGCAAGTGGTAACATGGACTTGTACATGGAACATCCCAAGCGCAAGCAGAGCTGCAGTGAGCCTGTACAACGAGCTAGCGTAAGTCCCTGCATTTCATTTAATTCGTACCGGCATTCGTGTATGATTTGTGTGCAGTGGCTGATCCATGAATTCAAGTTACCAGGGGCGAACATTTAACCTAAAAAATACGAAGGCACTTGCACTCCGGAAATCAACATAACTTGAGAAATATGAAGCTACATGCACTTTGAAAACCAGCTAATGATCCAAAGTAGTTCAGATTATAAACACTAAATGAAGCAAGCACCAAAAAACACAAAATACAACATGGTGTACAAGGACTACAAACATGGTCTGTACCTGCTTGAATTATTCGTTCTCTGGCTGAAAATATCGAAGTGTAATTGCACGTATAACCAGTGCGCAAACTGCATATCAATATATCTATCCTGCACAAGTATGCCAATAGTTTCAAACAACAGATTAGAAAAGTATTTATGCTATGTTGTCATGACACGGGGACTTTCTGGTAGATGGCCTCGACGTTTCCTCAAGCTATGAAAATGCACTATAATTTGCTTGTCATCAATGCCTGCAAATCTCTGTCTCTCTCAACATAGTAGATCATCATTAGACACTAAATCCTTCAATGAGCTTACAAAATGCTTGCATTAGATCCCTCATTAGACACTATATGTTCATCACCAGGAGCATGTAAAATGTTTGCATCAAATCCTTCATTAGCAGTCTGTTCATTAGACACTTCAGGCTCAAGAACAACATGAGCTTGTATGTTTGCACCGGAAACTTGATTAGATACATCAGATTCAGTCAGTTCAGTATTGATTGGGGGAGTTATAAAATAAGTAGAAATTGGTTTCATTTTCTCATAGATTCCCTACATACAAGCAGTTTTACAACACCGTCAGGTTTAACTATTGGCCAGAAATTGAAGAGTTGAATTAGATATAATCAGGGATGTGATGTACCTGCTCGTTGCGCATGCTACTCTTGCAAGCTGCGACTGTCCGTTTGCGCAAGCTCGATGCCATGCCCGTGCTGCCGCCGCTGCCTCCCACGCAGGCTACACCCAGGGTTGGATCGTCATCTTCTTGTCCTTCCGTTCGCTTGAAGCCCGGCGACCGCCCTCCAACGAGGGAGCGAGGAAGTGCTGTGTCGGTCTGTCCAGCGGCGGCTAGGTTAGGAGCGAACCAGACTGGAGGCTGGAGCGAATGAATTGGGATTTTTCCTGCTGTCGATCGATATGGGAGGCGCTCGTTTGGGCCGCGAGCCTGCTATAGGGCCTGCCTTGCACTTATGTTATTGGCCCATCCAAATTGAAACATTTTTCTTCATTTTTTAATTGCCTGCTCGTGCGTTGGGATGAACAAAACTTGCGTGGGCCAACCTGGACGACTCAAACTAGGTGCACACTTTCCAGACACCTGAGGCGGCCGCCCATACCAGCCCCTATGGTGGCGTCGCCCCTTTTTGAGTGTATGATTGGATAGTGAAAAATATTCCAGTGGCGCTTTTGATTTACCCACAGAATGCTTGAATTGCTTGTTTCTATGAACTGAGTTCGCCAATAATGTGAAGGATGCCAGTCTTTTCATCCTATTGTAGATTGCTTAGATCTCGATATGCCAAAAGTAATCGCATGAAATATACAGTAAAAGCCAGTGTGATGTGTTTGGCTACAACTAGTCTGACTACACGTCCTCATATAACATATCAAGGACGCACCATCTTACCAGATTAACCATTCGACTTACCCATGCAGTGTGGGAAGAAAGAAGTATTGGGACTGCGTATCCAAGCAATTGATGCCATGGACTCCTTCGTACAACCTTGTAAGTGAAAAAACAAGTTGCAGTGTGCCTGTACAAAGAACTAGCATAAGTTCAGTTGCCTGCTTCTCGGAATTTTAGTTAGCCACTTATTGCAAAATTGTTCAATTACGTTGCTTGGCTTAATTTAGTTTGGTACTGATTACATAATGGCACAGCCTGTTAATCATATTGTAGACTGCGCCTATCTATGTGTTTGATACTTACTGTTAAGAATTACCTGTTTGCCTTAACTTAAATATCTACTTGTTTGTTTAACTGCTTTGCTGCTGCAACAGCGGGTTACAATGATGTTAATAACTACTTTTCAGCATCCAATTGAAACTCTTTAATTCCTTGTTTGTTTAACTGGTTTGCTATTATAACTCCCAGTTGAGATGTTTTGCTAACTTCAACTTTTCTGAATCCAATCGGAACTTTAATGGCAAAACAGGTTAGCCCAAGATCAAAGAGCGAGGTCCCCATGGACGTTGCATCATCCCACAGCTGTGGCACCGGCCCAATCGTGCATTATGAATTGCCAACTGCTGATGCTCTAGAGGCTAAACTAGTGGTAGAAAGAGATTCTGCTTCTGCACTTAGAGATGAAGTTGACATGTTGAGGAAGCAAATAGCACAATCACAAGCAGTACTCAAGACAACCATTAAATATTTGGTGGATTTCAAAACGAAGCAAGCTGAGACTGACCAGATTGTTAAGGTCCTGAAGGAAAAAAGGAAATTAAATTCCTACTTGGTAAATCAGAGGTGAAATGTTCTTTCCATAGTTGAATAACCTTTGTGTTGTCTGTTCATGTAATCAATCAAACCATTTGTTTTAGAGATCATGTAATAATTGTCTTTTTTGTTTTTTGGTTTGTAATTTTATTTGAGCACAAGTCTGTATTAATTGATAAGACTCGGAGACATTTCATTTGGATTGCGGTGCCAGACCTACAAATATGCCAATCGGGCTGAATGTGCATTCAGCAATAGTAGTAGTATAGATGGACCATAAGTGGCACGCATCGGAAAGGGCCAAGATGCTGGCTAAAAAAAGGATGCTGTTGTAGCCAAAAAAGTACAGCGGCCTGGCTTATGTATGTTAGTTGATATTATTGTTCCATATACTCTATAAGTGTTTATATGTCTGTTAGTTCTATACATTCTTGGTTGATTGACTCGGTATTTGAATCTTGATACATCGCTTGTGTACATATCTAAATGGGAGTACACATTATGCTGCGCGTGACATTTGAGTTGGACATGAAGTGTTCCAAATATTCGAATTCACCTTAAACTGGATTCTAGTTTCTGAATTTGAGTATTGGCATTTGTAAACCATATTCATATATGACAGTGGAATACATCTTTGTCGTCCTTTTGAAGATATATAAAAACACATAGAATGATTTATAAAGATTCATATAGGAATACAAAATGGATTCGAATTTAGTTGCCAGGGTAAACGTGGATGCTTATTGTCCCAAAATTCGAAAGAAGCAGCAAAATGTCCACTCCCACGTCGGCTGCCCGAAGCCAAGTGTTTTGGAGATGGAAATTACTGTCTACCCATTACACGGACAATCCATCGGCCCGATTTCCACTGCTCTAAATAGGGGTAGGTTAGTAACTTCAATTAGACGTCACACGACCGCCTCTGAGCCCATTCCGACACGGTGGGCGTGAAACATGGGCGGCAAAACTCATTTGATTCAAGCTCGTCCGAAAGACCTCTGTTTCTCCCTCCATTCCCCATTCATACACGGTGGGCGGCAAAACAAACTCGACTCGGCCGAAATCGATGTAGGCAAATATTTTCAATAGGGGCAGGTTTGTAACTTCACTCAGACATGACACAACCGCCCTACCTGTCAGCCCCGTTCATACACCATGGGCGCCCGAAATCGCTCTGGGCAAATATTGGCGAGATGCGAGATTACCGTCCTATCCCCAACCGACGAGACGTCCAAATTTTAAACGGGGGCTAAGTTTGTAACTTTCCCATATTTCAGACAGGCGAGTCCCAAAAACATGGTTCCCCGTACCTCTCCCTCCATTTTCCCATTCATACACCGTCCGTGCTAGAACACCCCATCCCCACACCAGCCTCCGTCTGCCACCCCATCCATCACCGCCGTCCTCCACCACATCCATCGCCACCGTCCTCCACCATGCCGGAGCGCCTACCAAGACCGCGTCGTCCACTGCTAGAGATGGACGTTTCTCATCCATGGTGACGGACCAATAGCCTTGCATCGCGTCCTCTCGCTTCATCGGCGCCGTCGTCCTCTTTGCCGGGGCCGCTCACACGACCTTCTCTTCCACCGCAACGGGACTTATCCCCCATTGCACCCGTCTACCGTCGCAAATCTGCTTCAACGCCACCGACAGCCATCGCACCCCGATGCCTACATGGTGCCGTAAGAGAGGTGGTACTTCATATCTCCTCAACTTTTTGATCTCAACCAGAAAATAGATCTTAACTTGGTTACTCTACTTTCTTTTTAGCTCTTAGAATTTAGTTCTTAGTTCGAAGCAAACAATGGATGCTAAATATCATTTCTCTGGTTTGCAGCTTCAAATCTGCCATGGCACAGCCATAATACAGATTAATTGATCATGCTTAGGGTTTAATTGATCATGTTGGTTCCGTGGTGGTTTCTTTAATAGAAATCGGAGGGGAAACCCTCTTTTGCTAAAAAATATGCTTAGAGTTTCCCCCTTTTATGATCACTATACGATCAGAATACGTGCTTCATGTCATAATAACGCTGCTCCACCCATCAAGCTAAACAAGCTTAGTTGTTCAATCTGATATTATTAAAATAGAGTTGTTTAATTAGTCAGCTAAATGTTCCTAAATTAGTTTCGAAAATGCATGTTCGCCGCTCGGGTGTGTATCTCTACAGGGTGCCCACGGTGGGCCGGCCCACCCTGGGATTTTGGGTCGTCCCAGGCCCCGATGCCCCTCTGTTCTGCTGCGCGCTTCCAATCTCTACTCGCCCCCAGCCGCCTGCCTCGCCGGCGACTTGCCGTCCCCAGACGGCATGACTCTAGGAGGAGACGTCGGACTAACAGGAGGCCAGGAGCCGCTCGCCCAACAGCGTCACCGTTGCTCGGACGCGCCGCCATGCCTACCTTCCCAGTCAGTTCAAGGCTCAGGCATGCAACACCCACCAAGCCAACCCGATTTATCCTGAGATACGTCCTCAACACTCAGCAGCCACTCCTCATCACCCATTTTCTAATTGATTCATTACTCATTAGGCAGGACTGACATTAGGGTTTGTTGTGTGCTCAGTGATACCTACACTTAATGGTTCAGATGTATTTCGGTAATCTTTAGTACCTCTAAAGTTCACAGGGTTTTCAAAATTCCGGCCCTCGGAACAGAAACTAGTCATTTTCGATTGTTGGTCATAGTGACATTGACCCAGATTACTACTGCAAGCCAGGTTTGTTGACAATTTTACTTGTCTTTCTTACTCATTCGATATAATATCCAATTATTCACGTCGATTAGTTGCAAACAATAAGTGCTAGACAAACTTCTTCATTCAGATTTTGGACGGTCTCTTACTGCAGTTACAATTATGCATACTTGTCCTAGTAAGCTCACAAGTAAATGATTGATTCACTACATCTATGCTTGCCTTGTCATATTTGTTGTCAATATTCTTTTAGGGTGGACCACCCTGTTTCTAAATACTGGAACCGTAGACATGAGTGAATAGCATTTCTCTATGTGATCTCTTCCATCATGTGTGGGTAACGAACACTGCATTGTATACAAAGAAAGTGTCATTTCCAGCTTTTACATAGGTTTTGATCTTTTACATGGAATACAATCTGCCTACTTGCTTTGTGTCACACTACCAACACTCCACCCTTGAAGCTAAACATTACGTCACTCATAATTGCTTAGTTATTTGTTCAAATACGAATTTCATATGATTCTAATGTTCTTACTTCAGTTTTGAAATGTGTGCTTGCCTGTTATAGAGACATAAGGGGTTTGTATTTCTGTGTGTGGTCTGGTCAGCACGGTTGGGGAGGTGAACTTTGCATATGCAGGGGTTTATAGGGAGACACTCTCCGAGTTGAATCCGCAATGCATTCCATGGATAATCTGACTACTTTTTATGTTTTCATGAATCTTAGATTCTGAACAGCATCATAATGATTATGAGCTTGCGCGCATGAAAAGAATAAAGTAGAACAATGCCATGGCTGTCAAACTTGGCATTAAGGGACTGAAATCAAGTCTGGATGCAATGCAATGCAAACGCTCTCCACCTACAGATTCATGCTCAGAATATGATCCTAACAGTGATTCTGAGCTAGATGGAGACCTAAGTCAATGTAGCTCCCTAGTGGAGGAGTCAGAGGAAGATGCCCTATCTTATTCACCCATCAAGGTACTTGCTCTAACTTTCCAAGGTTACATTGCTCGCACATATCTTGCAACTGATGCTTTGCATTGCTTCTACTTTGTTGAACTGCCATTAGCTTAGTTTACACATCATGTATGTGAATACACCCTGCCTATCCATTTTCAGTACATATTCCATCTGTCATCATACCATATTTATCCATTCAAATGATGTTCTTGTGTATTAGATGTTCAAAAGGAAGAGGGCGATTGCTGATCATGGAGGAGCACAAGCAAAGTATTTGGAAAAGGTAGTGGCACCTGATAAATCAAATAGCCCATTAGGTGTAGTTGCAATATCACCTGACCCACAAAATAGCCCAACTCTAGCAGACTCTAGCCGTACTACACTGGTCATTTCTGATGCCCCAACTCAGCAGACCCCAACTGCAGCAAACAGTATGATTATGCCAGTTGACATAGCACCAGCTGTACGACGCAAAACCCCCATTCCAGCAAAGAGTACACCAAATCCAGTTGCCAAATCCCTTTTCGAACCAGAGAGAGCCCCAATTGCAGCAAATAGGACCCCTGTTCCATTTCTTCCCAGTTAGGAAGACGAAGCTTATGTTGTTGTCAGGAACTTTGTGTGCATATTTCCTTCATGGAAAGATTATACCGCAGACACAGAACAATTTCCAGTCTTCCTCCGCAACTTACGCGTAAGTAATGTACTAATGTTATTCATGGTCATTACTGCATATGTTTCTGCTGACAGAAGACACAAGATTTCATTCTTTTAAATAGGCGAGGAGCAAACTGGATTGTGATGACGAGCAAGGGTTGGTTGCTCTTTTCAAGCACTCGTTGATGAAGTATCGTTCCTACCTGAGGCAAGCGCACTTCGATGGCAAGCCTCTGAACGAAATTTCTGTAAAGTCTCCAGTGCTACATTTATCCAACGGTGACTGGAATAATCTTGTTACACATTGGTCTCGGCTGCAGCGTAAGGTACTGTCTATGATATCACATCACAATTTTAACTACATTTCTGCATTTGCCTTAATGTCTCACTTGTACGAAAACTGTTAGCAGAAGAACATTCGTCCTCAAGGGACCACAGAATCTCGCAACTATACTGCACACACTGCATTGCTCTTGTGAGTACCTCTTGCCCTGTATGACCATACTTACTTTCATAGCTGTTTGATTATGTAGCATCACTGCACATGTTAGCCTTGTAATCGTCCATTTGGTGGACATTATAAGATCTGTATGGACTCTTACATAAATTTAGAATCAACCCAATGCTTTTGAAGAGGTTTAGCCTTGTAAGGACTGAACGTGGTCTATCACTGTACTTACATTAACAGCTACTCCCTCCGTCCCATAATATAAGAACATTTTGTACAGTACACCAGTGTTCAAAACACTCTTGTATTATGGGAAGAGGGATTGGTTCATTTTGTAGCATTCTGCATCTTATCTCCCTCGCCCACCATTTACTAAAAAACATCATATCTATATTTAATCTTACCAACAAGTAGAATACACAGACAATGCCAGTGCAGAAGTGTAGCCCATTGCTCTTGTCAGTTTGTCCTGTAACGCTTGTACTTCCAGGGATTGGTAGTTGATTATGTAGCATCAATCTGCATCTTATCTTCATTATCCTCTATCCCTTCCAGTATTATCATATATATAATTACTCTCTACAAAATGTAGAGTACAGGCAATGCTTATGAAGAAGATTTTGTGCTGAAATTCTTGAGTTATCCTTCCCTTGACATGGAGAAGGGAATTATAAAGCCAGTGTTAACTGTTAATGTAAGTCATTCCTTCTAAAGCCTTTATCCTCAACTGCTGTTTAATTTGCTCATACTCCCTATCGTTTACTGCTGTTTAGTTTGCTGTTTCTACCAAAATGCATGTTCGTAAGAACCGTAAGTTCTAAGTTTTACTTGTAAAACCAAATTACTTATTCATACCATGCACATTACTTAATACTCCCTATATGTATGCTTGTTTGTGTGGATCTATAATCCAGTGTGTGGTGAAGCAGCCCACGTTTGCACCTTGTCATCTCCTGTTTTATCTTACTGATGTGGCTGATGATATGAACAACATGCCATGCACATTATCCAAAATAGGTACAATGATTTTCTTTGCCCTTCATCTATGCTTGTTATGTTGACATGGTAATCCAGTAGTGTGGTGAAGCTCCCCGCATTATGAACAATGCCAAATTATGCTATTGATATTTTGAACTTACTCTTTATTTTCTAATTTGAAATTGGATAGAATTGACAGAACAGTTATCATCTTTGTTTATACACGTGCAAAACCTGTCATCTCTCTGCTTTGTTTCAGGGTGATATGCCTGATGGCATGCACAAGTCTGCTGAAGGCTGTGAGACAAACCCAACATATATTGCAGCAAAGAAGGCAAAACATCTTGAAGATAGCGAGACAACCCCAAAGTCTTGTCTTGATGCAGTGTTCAAGTTACTTGAGACTAATAGTCAGACAAGCTCACAGAATTCGTTGTCTGAATCAGTTCGACTTCTTCAGTCCCAAGTTCTAGCAGAAAGGCATTCTACAACTCAACTTTGACTTGAAGTCCTATCTCTAAGAAAGATTGCGGAGAACACCAATGAGAACCTCATCGCTAAACAGCTACACCTGGAAGCTATGACCGACATGCTAGGCCGGTCTCATAGCCTTGCTCGGCAACTTGCGCAGCAGTTCCCCCGCAAGGCTAACCTTTCTTGAACTGTCTTGGAAGTGGTCTCGGTTCAATATTATTTTGTTACGCTGCAATGGTGCCTAGTTTTTGTAATCTGCTTCTTCGTTGCACTTTATGATCACTGGTGGCGAACTTCGATGCCCAGTGGATGTAATATACCTTAAATCCTTTATTGTATAGTGTAGGTTTATTCTTAGTTACTATGCCGTAATTTCTTTATTGTATAGAGTAGGTTTGTTCTTAATTCCTACTAGTTACTGCCATCATTCGCTATCTGAAAAAAATCAGATGTAGTCGACCGGACCGAAACATTCGACTCTAACGGGCCAGGTTTTTAGCGGGCCACAATTGGGCCGGCCTGCGTCTTTCTTGGGCCCGAATGATTGGGGCCTTCACACATTGCGCCAGGCCCAAACTTACACCGGCCTATATTTTAGTTGGGCCTTTTGTCGACCCAGCGCTTAGTTTGGCCCAGGTAGCGTTGGGCCATTAACAGGCTGAATATTGTACTGCCCTGTTACGGCCGAGATGAAACCGCGGGCCTTTAGCAGGCCAAAATGCATGTTGGGCCTCAATTTTCACTAGTCGTCGACGGGCCTTCAGCAGGCCGAAATGTAGACCGGGCCGTTTTGGGCCCAGTTAGCTCACGGGCCGTTACCAGGCCAAAACATATCTCGGGCCTTAGTTGGCCCACTGATATCATGGGCCTTTAAGAGGCCGAAAGCTTAGGACAGGCATCAACAGGCCGAATTACGCGACAGGCCTTTAACAGGCCCGAAGTCACGTTGGGCTTAACTGTTTCCACCTTTAGCACGGGCCGTTAGTGGGCCCGATGTCCCATCGGACCATATATGGCCCATGGGTAGCACGGGCCATTCCCAGGCCGAAAGTCACACCGGGCTGAAATGGGCCCATGTCTACATCAGGCCTCTAACAGGCCGAAAGTCACTGGGCTGTAGTTGGGCCCAAATATTCGGCGAACAATTAACGGGCTAGATCTGGCTTCGGGCCGCAAATGGGCCCAAATATTGGGCGAACAATTAACGGGCCAGATCTGGCTTCAGGCCGTAAATGGGCCCAAATATTGGGCGAACAATTAACGGGCCAGATCTGGCTTTGGGCCGTAAATGGGCCTTTATTAAGCAGGCCGTTATTGGGCTGGCCCACTAGTACCTGATTAAGTTCTACGGGCCTTTGACTGGGCCGGCCTTTTTAACCTATATGGGCCTCTGTTGGGCCCAGCCACGTGTCGACGTATCATAGGCATGTCTCCTCCAATGGACGGGCGACATCTGGCCCACTGACGAGCTGACAGGTGTTCCCTTCGGCCAATCAGAATTTTACACGTGGAAATTTCCCATTGGTTAGGGCTGTTAACGGGTTATCGGATCCAAAATCCGACCCGATAGCTTAACGGCGTTCCGTTACGGTGGATGCCACGTGTCGGTCACCCTTGACGAAAGCACTTCTGTGACGCGCGATTTATCGTCATGGAAGTGGACACTTCCGTGATGATAATTTTGGTAATGTCATGGAACACTTCTACGACAGCACAGGTATGACTATCTTGATTCTGTCATAAATTTGTCATGGATGTACATGCATGACAAAAAACGTGACCTACTGTGACAAACACGTATCATCACGGAAGTGTATTTCTTTTGTAGTGCAAGGTGGCCCTGCTTTATATGAACAGTATCTACCGGATACATGGGTTCCCCAGCTCTATTGTCTCTGACCGTGATCCCGTGTTCACTAGTCTGTTTTGGCGAGAGTTGTTCAAGTATGCCGGGACTGAGCTGTGAATGAGCACCGCCAATCACCCCCAAACAGATGCCCAGACGGAACGCGTCAATCAGTGCATGGAAACATACCTCCGATGCTTCGTCCATGCATGCCCTCACCGCTGGAGCCATTGGATACCTCTCGCCCAGTTCCGGTACAATTCTTCTTTCCACTCCAGCATCGGCATGTCGCCTTTCAAAGCTATGTTTGGCCACTAACCACGCCAATGGGGAATCACAGCAGCCAGCAAGTGTACTGTCCCTGCTCTGCAAACATGGCTCGATGAGCGGGCAGTAATTCAGGACCTTCTCCAGCAGCACCTGCATCGTGCGCAGTAGCACGTGAAAGCCCAGCCAGACAAAAGGCGCTCTCCTTGGACATTCTTGGTGGGGGACTCGGTGTACCTCAAGTTGCAGACATACATCCAGACTTCGGTGGCCCGCCGCGCCAACCACAAGCTGTCATTCAAGTTCTTTGGGCCTTTCGAGATTATTGCCAAGATCGACGATGTTGCTTACCGGCTGGACCACCCGGCGCCCTCCAAAGTGCACCCAGCATTCCATGTTTCGCAACTACGCCACTGCCTCACCCTGGGTACGCCCTCCTCCTCCACCCTACCAGACCATTCTGATATACCTATGGTGTCAGTTGCAGTCTTACAGCAACGGTGACGAAGGAAGAACGGCTCGCTGATTGGAGAAGTGCTCATTCGATGGTCCAATCCGGCCGCTCTCCAAGACACCTGGGAGGACAAGCTAGCTCTCCAAGCCAGGTTCCCGGCTGCAGAGGCTTGGGGGCAAGCCTCCTCACAAGGAGGGGGGATGTCAGCGCCCCTACACTAGCAGCGTCCAGCGGGCGCGCTGTCAAGGAGGGCCCAGACACGGGTGGCTCGACCAGCTCGCCACTGTAAGTGCATCTAGTGCCCCTTAGTGATTTTGGTGTATTGAAGACTTATAGGTTAAGGGACTGATGCATTTGTGAGTGTACATAGGTCTATAAGTCTATGAGGAGTTTGACATTTATAGAGAAAGTCGACCCCTAAAAATGAATGTCTTCGACTGAAGACTTTGGATTTCTGAAGACTTTCTGAAGACTTTGAAAGTGAAGAAATTAGTGTGACCATGAAGACTTGGATTTCATGTGAGGAACATGAAGCATGAAGACTTTTGTTTTCGTAGTTTCATTTTCTCTTTCTTGAGTCATAGGAAACACCGTACTGTTAAAGGGGGTTGAGGAAATACTAAGGAAAAAATTTCAAGTGATGCTCATCTCAAAATCCTACACCTACCAATCCTTTCGAGTGAAGCCATTGGAAATCTCATACAGTTCAGTCAATTTCTTCAGTGACAGAGACGAAGTTCTTCTGGTCTCTGAGGAATTTGTTCTGACTGAGGAGTTAGGAATTCGCCAGTGCGGATTGCCTACAAGTGAGGAACATGATAGCCCTGAGGAATTTGATATTCAAATTTCCGACCGTTGTTGTGCTATGTGCCAGCTGTTCCAAAATATCTTCCCACCTAATGGTCATATCATTTAAGGGCATTTATGTCTTATCATGTCGGGCTGCTCCCTAGGCTATAAATAGCCGCCCCCTACAACCACTAGCTGGTTGGCTGCTCCGAGAGAAACTGACACTTGTCATTTGAGAGCATCCCATCCTCCGAGGACATTGAGCGAAAATCATCAAGTGAGGAAAACCCAAACCCAAACACCTACAAACCCAAAGTGATTGAGCATCACTGAAGAGATTAATCCTGCGTGGATCCGACGCTTGTTACCTTTGAAGACTATGCATCTTCCAGACGGTTAGGCGTCATGGTCTAGAGCATCCAAGAGGAAATTGTGGATCGTCGAGTGACCGAGTTTGTGAAGGTTTGGAAGTCACCTAAAGACTTACCACGAGTGATTGGGCGAGGTCTGTGTGACCTTAGCTCAAGGATAATACGGTGAGGACTGTGTGTCCGGGACTGTGTGTCCTCAGGTTTAAATACCTAGCCGCTCCAACCAGACGTACAACTGTCACAGCAGTTGGAACTGGTCTACAAAATCATTGTCTTCACCAAGCCTACTGGTTCTATTTCCTCAACTCTTTCATTTCCTCATTACTGTGTTGTGTGCTTATTCATATCTGTTTGAAGACTTTGACTAAAGACTTTCTCAATTTCCTCAGTTCAATTTCTTCAGTCTATTTGTCTTCATCCTGTTTTATCCTGTGCTTACACTTCCTGTACTCTGTGTCTGTTTTCATGTCATCATGATGTCCATGTTTATGTTATGTCATGTATGCATCTGAGTACTTATTCCGCTGCAAGTAGTTCTTCGCTTAAAAATTTCCTCACCCTGAAATTCCCCAGTGAAGAATTCATAGAAATCGCCTATTCACCCCCCTCTAGTCGACTTAACGCACCAATTGGTATCAGAGCAAGGTACTCCCTTGTTCTGTGTGATTTTGGTTTAACCGCCTGGAGTTTTAGTTATGTCGACCGCAGGTATGGTCAAGGTCTCTGCTGGGTGTCCTACCTTCGATGGGACGGACTACCCCTACTGGAAGAATAAGATGCGAATGCATCTTGAGGCAATTGACAACGATCTCTGGTATATTGTGGAAAATGGTGTTCCCTCTATCACACCTTCTGTGAATGCTGCTGATGTGAAGAGATTCAAGCAACTCGATTCCCAAGCGAAGAACATCATATGTCGCCATCTGAGTAAAGGGCAGTATGGCAGAGTGAGTGCTTTGGAAACTACTAAGCTTATCTGGGATAGGTTGTCTAAAGTAAATGAAGGAGTCTCGACACAACGTGACTCTCGAGTTGACATTCTGCGCAATCTCTTCAACCGCTTCAAAAAGACTCGACAATGAAAATGTCCAGCAAACCTTCGATCGCCTCACTGACATCTCAAATGAGCCTCAAGCACTTGGTGCCACTGACATCACCGACCATGAGGTGGTGAAGAAATTGCTGAGATCGCTTGATTCCTCATTTGACACTCTGGCACTGATGATACAAGAACGTGGAGATTACAAGTCACTTGATCCCGCTAATATCCTCGAGAGGCTAAACACTCATGAGTTCCAGCTTGCTGAGAAGAGAGATCTCTATGGTTCGAGCTATGGCAGATCACGCGCCCTGAAGGCCAAGGCAGTCTCTGAATCTGAAGGTGAAGATTCTGGTAGCAGCCTTGGTGATCCTGAAGAACTGAGCCAGGAGCTAGCATTGCTCGTGAAGAAATTTTAGAAGTTCTCAAGGCATGGTCGTTTTGGAAAATCCTCAAGGAGTGATGATTCCTCATCCCGTGACTACAAGAAGAGGCTATGCCACAAATGCAAGAAATCTGGTCACTACATTCAAGATTGTCCTCAGTGGGAAAAGGAATCAAAGAAGAAGAAATCTTCAAAGTCTTCCTCATCAAAATCCTCGAAGTCTTCATCTCACAAGAAGAGCAACTCTAGGAAGGCTCGGGCATTCATTGGCAACGAAATGGACTCTGAAGCTGAATCTGAGGAACATGAGGAAGAGGAGGCATCTGAGGAGTCAGAATCTGGTGTGGCGAGCCTAGCCCTCGCTACTGCGTTCGTCAGCAAGTCCATCTTCAACACTGAAGAAAATGGCTTCTACAACAAGGCTGATGACGACGATGATGACTACGCTCCCACCTATTGCTTCATGGAAAAGGGTGCCAAGGTACTCAAATATCCCTCCTCTGAATCAAGTGAGGATGAATCTGATGAGAACCTCAAGCCTAGCTACTCTAAACTTGCTAAGATTTTTGTGAAACAACAAAAGGCTTTTGAAAAGGTTCAAAACATGCTAGACAAAAGTGATGATATGTTGGGTGAAGAAATGGATCGCACTAAAACCTTGACTGAAAATCTTCAGAGACTTCAGTCTAAGTTTGACAACCTTCAAAGTCATCATAACACTCTCTTATCTGATCATGAGAAGCTTTCTTATGAATTTCGTCAAAGAAAGCAAGATCTTGAAAAGCTAAGGGTGAGTTATGAAGATCTTCAGAAGGAGCGCGATTCATTACTAGCTCAACAAATCAGCGCTGCTCGGGAAGAATTCATTCCTCCATGTTTGAAGTGCATTGAACGTGAATCTGCTAATTATTCATCTGAATGTTCAAATTCTTCTACTGCTACAAATTCTTCACTTGTCTCTGCTATCACTAATTCCTCATCTGAGGATATTGCTAGTATCACTGACGATGCAGGGCTGAAGGAATTGTATATGACAGGCATGTACAAAAGCCTCAAAGGGCATCAGGCTCTTTGTGATGTGCTTAAAAAGCAGATCCTCAACAGGAACCCTAGGAAAGAGGGTATTTCCTTTGAGAGGAAACTCAATGCTGATGGGACATACTGGAAGCCTGAGCAGTATCCCAAAACCTCATGGGTTGCTGCAAAGGGACCTCCAGTAGATCCATCTACTTTATCTGGCTTTACATGTGAATCTCCTCATTCTTCTGATGAGTCATTTGACTCCAACTATAAACTGTTCAAAAATCAGAATGGTGAAGTATTTGCTAGATATGTTGGCACTAACTGCAGGAACAGTTCCCCTATGAAGAAAATCTGGGTTCCCAAAAGGTGCCTTGAAAATCTTCAGGTGAATGTCATCATGACACCACCTGTGAAGAATAGGAACCCCAGATCAAATTCTTCATATGGACCAAATTCTTCATATGGATCCAAGTCCTCATATGGACCAGATTCCTCACGTGGATCAAATTCCTCAAAAGGATCAAAGTCCTCATATGAACATCATCGTGCTAACACTTCTGTTTCGCAGGGAAGATTTAAGGGCTATGAATATGAGCATTATTCTTCTAACCATTATGTTCATAAGTCCTCGAAGAATTTCTCTGCTTACTCATATGCTTATCCTAACTCCTCCTATGTGAAACAAAGTGGACTGGCTTCTATGCCACCTTTCTCTTATGGAGCTCACAGAATGATGAACTCTTTCCCACCCCTTCAGATGTGGGTGGTGAAGAAAAAGAACTAATCTCTTATGCAGGGTCAGGTCTCCAGACGTGCTTAAATGTCTGAAGAATTTGTTGGAGACCTGAAAAATGCCTGAAAGGATGCAGGCTAATCATGAAGAAATGAATCCTCATTTCTCACGTCCTCCTACTGCTTTATCTATTATATTGCTTGATGAAATTGATGTCATATTCTTCACTGATGAAGTATATGAGTTCGTAAGTTGCACTAATTCATCTGCAGGATGATCTACCCAAAGCCACTGAGTGGGTCCTCGATAGTGGATGTACGAATCACATGACTGGTGACAAGAATCTTTTGATGGATGTTCCCTTATCTCCATCGCATCTGAAGCATATCATCTTCGTTGACAAAGGCAAAAGCAAGGTATTGGGTCTAGGTAAAGTTGCGATCTCAAAGGATCGACACATGGACAAAGTCATGCTTGTCGAGTCCTTAGGTTACAACCTCATGTCAGTCTCAATGCTTTGTGATCGTGATATGGTTGTTATCTTTGGCAAGTATCATTGCGTTGTGATCATGGAAGCTGACAATTGCAAAGTCTTCGAAGGCTTTAGGAGTGGAGATCTGTATATTGTTGATTTCTCTACAAGACCACAACCAGATATATGTTTACTTGCAAAAGCTTCAGAAGGCTGGCTATGGCATCGACGACTAGGTCATGCTGGCATGAGGAACTTGCACACGCTCGTGAAGAAAAAGCATGTCATTGGCATTGAGAATGTCAAATTCCTCAAGGATCACTTGTGCGGAGCCTGTGAAGCTGGAAAGATAACTAAGGCCAAGCATCCAGCGAAGACTATCATGACTACCACTCGACCATTTGAATTGCTTCACATGGATCTCTTTGGTCCTAACCATTACTCTGCATTCACTAATGAAGCATCTCTATATGGCTTTGTTATTGTTGATGATTACTCTCATTACACATGGGTGCATATTGTCACTTACAAACGTGAAGTGCAGGAAGTCTTCAAACGATTTTCCTCGAGGGCTTCAACCAACTTTGGTGTGAAGATCAAGCACATCAGAAGTGACAATGGAACTGAGTTCAAGAATACTGGTCTTGATGAACTTGGTATTACTCATGAGTTATCTGCTCCTTATACTCCTCAGCAGAATGGTGTCATGGAGCGCAAGAACAGGAATCTTGTTGAGATAGCTCGCGCTATGCTTGATGAATACAAGACGCCTCGTCATTTCTGGATTGAGGCAATTGATACTGCATGCCACATCATCAACAGGGTATATCTTCACAAATTCTTCAAAAAGACTGCATATGAACTCCTCACTGACAAGAAACCCAATGTGAGTTATTTCAAAGTCTTTGGTGCTAACTGTTGGATTAGAGATCCTCATCACAATTCTAAATTTGCACCGAAAGCACATGGGGATTTTATGCTTGGTTATAGAAAGGACTCGCACACCTACAGTGTCTTCAACAACATTCACCACAAGGTTGTTGAAACTGTAGATGTGCGGTTCGATGAAACTAATGGCTCGCAAAGAGAGCACCTACCTCCTGTGCTAGATGAAAAGGCACCTGAGGAAACTATCAAGTTCAAGGCTACTGAGGATGTCATTCCCACCGAAGAATCTGCTGAAGAAGTCATTCCAGAACGTGAAGAACATCATGCAGATGCACCTGAGGAAAATGGCGCTGAAGAAAATGCTGATCCAATTCCTCGACGACAACCCGCTCATCCTCGCGTTGCAAATGAAGTGCAGATTGAGAAAATCATCAGCGACCTCAACGCACCAGGTCCTCTCACACGCTCAAAAGCTTCACATTTGTCTAACTTTTGTGGGCACTTTGCTTTTGTCTCTATCTCAGAGCCCACTAAGGTAGATGAAGCATTTCTGGAGCCCGAATGGATTCAAGCTATGCAAGAGGAATTACATCAATTCGAGCTCAACAATGTCTGGGAACTGGTCAAACATCCAGATCCTCACAAGCACAATATCATTGGCACAAAGTGGATCTACCGCAACAAGCAAGATGAAAATGGCCTTGTGGTGAGGAATAAGGCATGGCTTGTAGCTCAAGGCTACACACAGGTTGAAGGAATTGATTTCGATGAAACTTTTGCACCTGTTGCTAGACTTGAGGCTATTCGCATATTACTTTCTTATGCTAACCATCATAATATCATCTTATATCAAATGGATGTGAAAAGTGCATTCCTCAATGGTAAGCTTGAGGAAGAAGTATATGTTGCTCAACCCCCAGGTTTTGAAGATCCAAAGCATCCTGACAAAGTCTTCAGACTCAATAAGGCCCTCTATGGCCTCAAGCAGGCCCCTCGGCCGTGGTATGATACTTTGAAGGAATTCCTCATGAAGAAAGGCTTCAAACCCGGTTCACTTGACCCAAATCTTTTCACTAAATCTTATGATGGTGAATTGTTTGTGTGCCAAATATATGTTGATGATATCATTTTTGGCTGTACTGACCAACGTTACAGTGATGAATTTGCATATATGATGAGTGAAGAATATCAAATGTCTATGATGGGAGAATTGAAATTCTTCTTAGGTCTTCAAATTCGTCAACAGCGCAATGGCATATTCATATTTCAGGAGAAATACCTCAAGGATGTACTGAGGAAATTCGGCATGCAAGATTGCAAAGGCGTCAAAATCCCTATGCCCACAAATGGCCATCTATGCACTGATGAAAATGGTATTGACTTCGATCAAAAGGTATACCGCTCCATGATTGGTTCTTTATTGTATTTATGTGCATCTAGGCCAGATATTATGCTTAGTGTTTGCATGTGTGCCCGATTTCAAGCTACACCGAAGGAATCACACCATAAGGTTGTGAAACATATTCTTCGATATCTAGCTCACACACCAACACTTGGATTATGGTACCCCAAGGGCTCGGCTTTTGATCTCATTGGATATTCAGACTCTGACTATGCTGGTGATCGTGTGGACCACAAGTCAACGTCAGGCACATGCCATTTCCTCGGACGATCCTTGGTCTGTTGGTCCTTGAAGAAACAGAACTGCGTATGACTGTATACTGCTGAAGCTGAGTACATTGCTGCTGGTTCTTGCTGTGCTCAATTGCTGTGGATGAAGCAAACCCTCAAGGACTATGGCGTCAACATGAAGAATGTGCCTCTCTACTTTGACAATGAGAGTGCCATCAAGATCGTCGGTGTGTTACTTGCCCGACATTAGATCGTCGGTATCTCAATACCTAGCTCAATCTCGTTACCGGCAAGTCTCTTTACTCGTTCCATAATGCATCATCCCGCAACTAACTCATTAGTAACATTGCTTGCAAGGCTTATAGTGATGTGCATTACCGAGAGGGCCCAGAGATACCTCTCCGACAATCGGGGTGACAAATCCTAGTCTCGATCTATGCCAACTCTACAAACACCATCAGAGACACCTGTAGAGCACCTTTATAATCACCCAATTACGTTGTGACATTTGGTAGCACACAAAGTGTTCCTCCGGTATTCGGGAGTTGCATAATATCATAGTCATAGGAACATGTATAATTGGAGAAAGCAATAGCAGTAAACTAAACGATCAAGTGCTAAGCTAACGAAATGGGTCAGGTCAATCACATCATTCTCCTAATGATGTGACCTCGTTAATCAAATGACAACTCATGTCCATGGCTAGGAAACTCAACCATCTTTGATCAACGAGCTAGTCAAGTAGAGGCATACTAGTGACACTGTGTTAATTTGTCTATGTATTCACACATGTATTATGTTTCCGGTTAATACAATTCTAGCATGAATAATAAACATTTATCATGATATGAGGAAATAAATAATAACTTTATTCTTGCCTCTAGGGCATATTTCCTTCAGTCTGCAACTTGCACTAGAGTAAATAATCTAGATTACACAGTAATGATTCTAACACCCATGGAGTCTTGGTGTTGATCATGTTTTGCTCGTGCAAGAGGCTTAGTCAACGGGTCTGCAACATTCAGATCCGTATGTATCTTGCAAATCTCTATGTCTCCCACCTGGACTTGATCCCAGAGGGAATTGAAGCGTCTCTTGATGTGCTTGGTCCTCTTGTGAAATCAGGATTCCTTTGCCAAGGCAATTGCACCAGTATTGTCACAAAAGATTTTCATTGGACCCGATGCACTAGGTATGACACCTAGATCGGATATGAACTCCTTCATCCAGACTCCTTCATTTGCTACTTCCGAAGCAGCTATGTACTCTGGTTCACACATAGATCCCACCACGACGCTTTGTTTAGAACTGCACCAACTGAAAGCTCCACCGTTCAATAAAAACACGTATCCGGTTTGCGATTTTGAACCATCCGGATCAGTGTCAAAGCTTGCATCGACGTAACCATTTACGACGAGCTCTTTGTCACCTCCATAAACGAGAAACATATCCTTAGTCCTTTTCAGGTATTTCAGGATGTTCTTGACCGTTGTCCAGTGATCCACTCCTGGATTACTTTGGTACCTCCCTGCTAAACTAATAACAAGGCACACATCAGGTCTGGTACACAGCATTGCATACATGATAGAACCTATGTCTGAAGCATAGGGAACACTTTTCATTTTCTCTCTATCTTCTGCAGTGATCGGGCATTGAGTTTGACTCAACTTCACACCTTGTAACACAGGCAAGAACCCTTTCTTTGCTTGATCCATTTTGAACTTTTTCAAAACTTTATCAAGGTGTGTGCTTTGTGAAAGTCCAATTAAGCGTCTAGATCTATCTCTATAGATCTTGATGCCTAATATATAAGCAGCTTCACCGAGGTCTTTCATTGAAGAACTCTTATTCAAGTATCCTTTTATGCTATCCAGAAATTCTATATAATTTCCAATCAACAATATGTCATCCACATATAATATTAGAAACACTACAGAGCTCCCACTCACTTTCTTGTAGATACAGGCTTCTCCAAAAGTCTATATAAAACCATATGCTTTGATCACACTATCAAAACGTTTATTCCAACTCCGAGAGGCTTGCACATGGATCGTTGGAGCTTGCACACTTTGTTAGCACCCTTTGGATCGACAAAACCTTCTGGTTGCATCATATACAACTCTTCTTCCAGAAATCCATTCAGGAATGCAGTTTTGACATCCATTTGCCAATTTAATAATCATAAAATGCGGCAATTGCTAACATGATTCGGACAGACTTAAGCATCGCTACGGGTGAGAAAGTCTCATCGTAGTCAACCCCTTGAACTTGTCGAAAACCTTTCACAACAAGTCGAGCTTTGTAGACGGTAACATTACCGTCAGCGTCAGTCTTCTTCTTGAAAATCCATTTATTCTCTATGGCTTGCAGATCATCGGGCAAGTCAACCAAAGTCCACACTTTGTTCTCATACATGGATCCCATCTCAGATTTCATGGCCTCAAGCCATTTTGCGGAATCTGGGCTCACCATCGCTTCTTCATAGTTCGTAGGTTCGCCATGGTCAAGTAACATGACTTCCAGAACAGGATTACCGTACCACTCTGGTGCGGATCTTACTCTGGTTGACCTACGAGGTTCGGTAGTAACTTGATCAGAAGTTTCATGATCAATATCATTAGCTTCCTCACTAATTGGTGTAGGTGTCACAGGAACCGGTTTCTGTGATGAACTACTTTCCAATAAGGGAGCAGGTATAGTTACCTCATCAAGTTCTACTTTTCTCCCACTCACCTCTTTTGAAAGAAACTCCTTCTCTAGAAAGGATCCATTCTTAGCAACGAATGTTTTGCCTTCGGATCTGAGATAGAAGGTGTACCCAACAGTTTCCTTTTGGTATCCTATGAAGACACATTTCTCCGATTTGGGTTCGAGCTTATCAGGTTGAAGCTTTTTCACATAAGCATCGCAGCCCCAAACTTTAAGAAACGACAACTTTGGTTTTTTGCCAAACCACAGTTCATAAGGCGTCGTCTCAATGGATTTCGATGGTGCCCTATTTAACATGAATGCAGCCGTCTCTAAAGCATAACCCCAAAATGATAGCGGTAAATCAGTAAGAGACATCATAGATCGCACCATATCTAGTAAAGTACGATTACGACGTTCGTACACACCATTATGATGTGGTGTTCCGGGTGGCGTGAGTTGCAAAACTATTCCGCATTGTTTCAAATGAAGATCAAACTCGTAACTCAAATATTCTCCTCCACAATCAGATCGTAGAAACTTTATTTTCTTGTTACGATAATTTTCCACTTCACTCTGAAATTCTTTGAACTTTTCAAATGTTTCAGACTTATGTTTCATTAAGTAGACATACCCATATCTTCTCAAATCATCTATGAAGGTGAGAAAATAACGATACCCGCCGCGAGCCTCAATATTCATCGGATCACATACATCAGTATGTATGATTTCCAACAAATCTGTTGCTCGCTCCATTGTTCCGGAGAACGGCGTTTTAGTCATCTTGCCCATGAGGCATGGTTCGCAAGTACCAAGTGATTCATAATCAAGTGATTCCAAAAGTCCATCAGTATGGAGTTTCTTCATGCGCTTTACACCAATATGACCGAAACGGCAGTGCCACAAATAAGTTGCACTATCATTATCAACTCTGCATCTTTTGGCTTCAACATTATGAATATGTGTATCACTACTATCGAGATTCAGCAAAAATAGACCACTCTTCAAGGGTGCATGACCATAAAAGATATTACTCATATAAATAGAACAACCATTATTCCCAGATTTAAATGAATAACCATTTAGCATTAAACAAGATCCAGATATAACGTTCATGCTCAACGCTGGCACCAAATAACAATTATTCAGGTCTAAAACTAATCCCGAACGTAGATGTAGAGGTAGCGTGCCGACGGCGATCACATCGACTTTGGAACCATTTCCCACGCGCATCGTCACCTCGTCCTTAGCCAATCTTCGCTCAATCCGTGGTCCCTGTTTTGAGTTGCAAATATTAGCAACAGAACCAGTATCAAACACCCAGGTGCTACTACGAGCTTTAGTAAGGTACACATCAATAACATGTATATCACATATACCTTTGTTCACCTTGCCATCCTTATCCGCCAAATACTTGGGGCAGTTCCGCTTCCAGTGACCAGTCTGTTTGAAGTAGAAGCACTCAGTCTCAGGCTTAGGTCCAGACTTAGGTTTCTTCTCCTGAGCAGCAACTTGTTCGCTGTTCTTTTTGAAGTTCCCCTTCTTCTTCCTTTACCCTTTTTCTTGAAACTGGTGGTCTTGTTGACCATCAACACTTGATGCTCCTTCTTGATTTCTACCTCGCAGCCTTTAGCATTGCGAAGAGCTCGGGAATTGTCTTATCCATCCCTTGCATATTATAGTTCATCACGAAGCTCTTGTAGCTTGGTGGCAGTGATTGAAGAATTCTGTCAATGACACTATCATCCGGAAGATTAACACCCAGTTGAATCAAGTGGTTATTATACCCAGACATTTTGAGTATATGTTCACTGACAGAACTATTCTCCTCCATCTTTGTGATGCCCCCGATTCAATCATACACTAATCATGCACGCAAACGTGTACGATCAAGGTCAGGGACTCACGGGAAGATATCACAACACAACTCTAAAACATAAATAAGTCATACAAGCATCATAATACAAGCCATGGGCCTCGAGGGCTCCAATACAAGTGCTCGATCATAACGAGTGAGCGGAAGCAACAATATCTGAGTACAGACATAAGTTAAACAAGTTTGCCTTAAGAAGGCTAGCACAAACTGGGATACAGATCAAAAGAGGCGCATGCCTCCTGCCTGGGATCCTCCTAACTACTCCTGGTCGTCGTCAGCGGCCTGAACGTAGTAGTAGGCACCTCCGGTGTAGTAGGAGTCGTCGTCGACGGTGGCGTCTGGCTCCTGGACTCCAGCATCTGGTTGCGACAACCAGGTAGAAGGGAAAGGGGTAAAGAAGGAGAAAAGCAACCGTGAGTACTCATCCAAAGTACTCGCAAGCAAGGACCTACACTACATATGCAAGGGTATATGTGTAAAGAGGCAATATCAGTGGACTGAACTGCAGAATGCCAGAATAAGAGGGGGATAGCTAGTCCTATCGAAGACTATGCTTCTGGCCACCTCCATCTTGCAGCATGTAGAAGAAAGTAGATGGTAAGTTCATCAAGTAGCATCGCATAGCATAATCCTACCCGACGATCCTCTCCTCGTCGACCTGTGAGAGAGCGATCACCGGGTTGTATCTGGCACTTGGAAGGGTGTGTTTTATTAAGTATCCGGTTCTAGTTGTCATAAGGTCAAGGTACAACTCCGGGTCGTCCTTTTACCGAGGGACACGGCTATTCGAATAGATAAACTTCCCTGCACTGGTGCACCACATAACCCAGCACGCTCGATCCCATTTGGCCGGACACACTTTCCTGGGTCATGCCCGGCCTCGGAAGATCAACACGTCGCAGCCCCACCTAGGCACAACAGAGAGGTCAGCACGCCGGTCTAAATCCTATGGCGCAGGGGTCTGGGCCCATCGCCCATTACACACCTGTGAACGCGGCCGAAAGCAGAACTAGCCCCCTTAATACAAGAGCAGGCTTATGTTCCAATCCGGCGCGCGCCGCTCAGTCGCTGACGTCAAGAAGGCTTCGGCTGATACCACGACGTCGAGTGCCCATAATTGTTCCCGCGTAGTTGGTTAGTGCGTATAGGCCAGTGGCCAGACTCAGATCAAATACCAAGATCTCGTTAAGCGTGTTATTATGAAGTAACCACGGACGCCGACCAGGGCCAGGCCCACCTCTCTCCTAGGTGGTCTCAACCTGCCCTGTCGCTCCGCCACAAGATCCACTCGCGGGTACTCCTACGAGCTGACCCGACTTTAGTCACCACAGGTATCATGTAAAGTATATAAGTATATACCCGTGATCACCTCCTGAGTGATCACGGCCCGATAGTATAGCAAGGCAGACAGACAAGAATGTAGGGCCACAGATGGAAATACTAGCATCCTATACTAAGCATGTAGGATTGCAGGTAAAGGTAACAACAGTAGTAGCAATGACAGGCTATGCAGCAGAATAGGATTAACGGAAAATAGTAACATGCTACACTACTATAATGCAAGCAGTATAGAGAAGAATAGGCGATATCTGGTGATCAAGGGGGGGCTTGTCTGTAAGCTCAGCCGGGAAGGAGGGGTCATCAACACCGTAGTCGTACTGGGTAGCAGCGGCATTGGTCTCGGTGTCTAGCGAGAGAAGAGGGGGAAGAAACAATAAATACAATGCAAACAAATGCATGACGATGCATGACATGACAAAGCGTGATGCTAGGCGTGCCCAATCGCAGTAGTAGGTGATACCGGCGAAGGGTGGAAACATCCGGGAAAGTATTCCCGGTGTTTCGCGTTTTCAGACAGATGAACCGGAGGGAGAAAGTTGCGAGTTCGATAGGTTAGGGATGTGTGGCGGATGAACGGGTTGCGTATCCGGATTCGTCTCGTCGTTCTGAGCAACTTTCATGTTGAAAGTATTTTCATGTGAGCTACGGTTTATTTGATATGATTTTCTAAAGTTTTAAATCATTTTTAGAATTTATTTAATTAACTTAATTCAACATTATCCAGAATAGTGCATGCTGACGTCATCATGATGTCAGCATGATGTCAGCAGTCAACAGAGGTGTTGACTGGTCAAACTGATGTGTGGGTCCGAGCTGTCATTGACTGTTAACTAAACTAACAGATTAATTAACTAACCTAAGTGATTAGGTTAATCTAATCAAATTAATTAAGTTAATTAATTATCTTAATTAATTAATTAATATTTTTATTTATTATTATTATTATATATATATTTTTTAACGTTCCAGGGGCGTGGGGCCCATCTGTCATAGGCCCCAGGGGCCTTAACGGGCGCCGGGTACTGTGTGCAGGGCGCAGGCGCCGCCCGAACGGGCGTGGGCGCTGGGCGCAGCCGCAATGGGCGCAGCCCAACAGAGCGATGCGGGGCGCCGGTGGCGATGGCGCCGGCCAGGCGGCCTGAGCGGTGGCCGGCGAGCAGCTGCGGAGGGGTGAGCCGTCAGACGAGGCCGAGGGCCAAAGGGGGAGTGGCCGTGGTCGAGCCAAACGGCCGGGACGAGGCACGAGCGCTAGGGCGCGGCCTCGGGCGAGGCCAGCAGGCGCACGGGCGGCCGGTGCAGGCCGCGGGGCGCGCGCGGCCAACGGCCAGCGGCGACGCCAGGAGAGGAGCGAGGCCATGGCCGAGGTGGCCGGAGCTGGGGAGGCGATGGGAGCCAGAGCGCGGGGCGCAGCGAACACGCGGACTCGCGGGCGCGGCCAGGGGCAAGCCCGGGCGCGGCCAACGGCGCGGCCGCCGGCGGTAGCGGCGAGGGAGGAGAAACAGGGGGAGGCCAGGAGGGGCGCGAGGCGCTGGGGGCGCTTGACGCGGCCAGCGGGCGCGGGGGCCATGGTGAGCGCGGGGCGAGGAGAGAATAGGACCGGGGTCCTCACCGGGGGCTCTAGGGATTCGGGCAGCGATGCGTGAGGAGGAGGACGGAGACGGCACGGACGGAGTGGAGGCAGGCCGGCGAGGAGGAGGAAGCAGGCCGGCGAGGGAGCTCCGGCGACTGGCGGCGGCATCGACGTGCAGGAGGTGGCGAGGCGTCGGCGTCGGGGGTGGAGGGGCGAGGGGATCGGGCTCCTCCCGATCCAGATCCAATCGAGGGGGAGTGGGAGAGCGAGTGGGGGTGTCGGTGGCTAGGTCACGGGGGGAGTGGGGGTTATGGGGCGCCGGCTGGGCCGGCCTGGCTTGTCCAGTGGCCAGTTGGGCCGAGGCCCAGCAAGGGGGGGCTTTGTTTTATTTTTTTATTTGTTTTTGTTTTCTTTTTCTGGTTTTGTCCCTTTTCTTTTATTTATTTTCCTATCCGTTTTAATTCTCTTTAAAATATTTAGGCATCCTGAAAAAGTGTGGTACCTTCATCTTCAATACCTAGGCTTTACTTAGCACACTCCGAACATTTTAGTTTTGAGGTTTGGAAACTTTTATTGTTTGACTTAATTTCCAATTTGAATTTGAAACGTTTTGAACTAACACGTGAGTAGCAACAGTAACAGGGGTGACGTGGCATCATTAGCAGAGTTTTACTGTAGCCTAATTATCTGGGCATTACAAATCTCCTCCACTACAAGAAATCTCGTCCCGAGATTTAGGATGTAGAAGGAAACAGTGTGGGGTATTCATTACGCAGGCGATCCTCGCGTTCCCAAGTGGCTTCATCTTCAGAATGGTGCAACCACTGCACTTTGAGGAACTTGATCGCCTTCTGACGTGTGTGGCGTTCAGCTTGGTCGAGAATGCGGACCGGATGCTCTTTATAGGAGAGGTCATGTTGCAATTCGAGCACTTCATGATCCACTGCTCGGACTGGGTCCTTGAAGCAACGGCGGAGCTGTGACACGTGGAACACATTGTGAACCTGAGAAAGGTTCGGCGGAAGCTCCAGTTGAGATGCCACTTTTCCACGCCTTCCCAGAATAGTGAATGGGCCAATATAGCAAGGAGCTAGCTTGCCATTGATCCCGAAGCGGTGAGCACCCTTCATTGGTGTAACTCGAAGATAGGCCTTTTCACCAGGTTGATAGACCATGTCTTTATGTGTACGGTCATACTGACTCTTCTGACGCGACTGAGCAGTCTTGAGATTCTCGCGAATAATGCAGACTTGTTCTTCGGCATGTTGGATAATATCCGGACCAAAGAGTGGACGTTCCCCAGTTTCTGACTAGTTCAGAGGGGTTCGGCACTTTCGTCCATATAACACTTCGAAGGGGGCCATCTTCAGACTAGCTTGATAGCTATTTTTATAAGAGAACTCAGCATACGGGAGAGATTCCTCCCATTTCTTGCCAAGGAAATAACACAAGCTCGAAGCATGTCTTCAAGAACTTGGTTGACACGCTCAACTTGCCCTTGCGACTGAGGATGAAACGCAGTACTGAATGGCAGATGAGTTCCCATAGCTTCTTGGAAACTTGCCCAGAATCTTGAAGTGAATAAGCTGCCACGGTCTGAACTGATTACCAGTGGAATACCGTGAAGTGAAACAATTCTGGAAT
Organism: Triticum aestivum; assembly: GCF_018294505.1. NCBI lineage: Eukaryota > Viridiplantae > Streptophyta > Magnoliopsida > Poales > Poaceae > Triticum > Triticum aestivum. Next base: position 301,163,832 of record NC_057808.1, on the reverse strand, counting down.
GTAGAGAGTTGCAAGCTGACTAGCAGTGATCGTTTCTTTGACGGCCAGAAAATGTGCAACTTTAGAAAGCCGGTCAATGACGACAAGAATAGCATCATTACCTTTTTGCGACTTGGGAAATCAAATGACGAAGTCCATCTCAACATGGTCCCATTTCCATTCAGGGATAGAGATAGGTTGCAGAGTTCCAGCAGGCCTTTGATGTTCTGCTTTGATATGACGGCAAACGTCACACTCAGCAACATAACGAGCAATGTCTTGCTTCATATTAGACCACCAGAATCTTTGATGAATGTCTTGGTACATCTTTGTACTACCAGGATGAATAGACAAAGGCGTATCATGAGCTTCTTTCATAACCTCCTGTGTCATATCCAGGTTTTTCTCTGCACATGGCACCACTAGGCGGCCTTTGAAGTACAAAGCGCCATCATCAGCAATAGTGAAGAATGAGGACTTTCCTTCTGCGAGGTAGCGCTTAATCTTGTGGGCTTCAGAGTCATATCCCTGTATTCTCTTGATGGAGTCCAAGAGATCTGGTTCGACAGCCAGGGTATTGAGGGAACCCTGGGAAACAACACAGAGGTTCATCTGGTGAAACTCCTTAGGAGGGGGAGCGAGTGCACCCGGAGGAACAATATGGAGGTTCAACTTTCTGAATTCTTCAACAAGCGAGGGCTGAACTTTGCGAACCTTGAGGTGGTTGCAGTAAGACTTGCGGCTCAAGGCATCAGCCATTACATTAGCCTTGCCTGGTGTATAGGAAATACCCATGTCAAAGTCTGCAACAATCTCCATCCATCTCTGCTCACGGAGGTTCAGGTCTGGCTGAGTAAACAGATACTTCAAACTTTGGTGGTCGGTGAAGATCTCGCAACGATTATCGAGAAGGTAATGTCGCCACTGTTTTAGCGCATGAATGACAGCAGCAAGCTCGAGGTCGTGAACTGGGTAGTTCTCTTCGTGCGGGCGCAATTGCCTAGAGGCATAAGCAATCACTTTGTGGTCTTGCAGTAGGACACAGCCTAATCCTTGTCGGGAAGCGTCGCAGTAAATGACGAGGTCCTTCTTAGTATCAGGTGGAGCAAGCACTGGGGCAGAAGTCAACTTGTCTTTGAGTGCCTGGAAACTTTCCTGACATTTTTCTGTCCATTGGAACTTGACGCCCTTATGCAACAGGTTAGTCAGAGGCCTGGCGATCTTGGAGAAGTTCTCGACGAATCGACGGCAATAGCTGGCGAGACCGAGAAAACTTCTGACTTGCTTAATGTTCTTGGGAGGAGTCCAATCAAGGATAGCCTGGACTCGTTCAGGGTTGACGGCAATACCATCCTTAGAGATGACATGCCCAAGATAGGTTACTTCGGGTAGCCAGAATTCACATTTGGAGAACTTGGCATATAGTTGATGCTCTCGTAGCTTTTCGAGCACAAGACGAAGATGTTCAGCATGCTCTTCTTCATTCTTGGAAAATACCAGGATATCATCCAGATAAACCATGACGAACTTGTCGAGGTAATCCATGAATATATAGTTCATCAGACGAGAGAAGGTGGCTGGAGCATTGGTTAAGCCGAATGACATGACAGTGTACTCGTATGAACCATATCGAGTCACGAAGGCAGTCTTTGGGATATCCTCTTCGCGAACACGGATCTGGTGGTAACCCAACCTCAAATCGAGTTTAGAGAACACTGATGAACCCGCCAGTTGATCATACAGATCATTGATCCGAGGAAGTGGATATTTATTCTGAATGGTAGCTTGGTTTATAGGACGGTAGTCTTGGACCAATCGGTTTGTCCCATCCTTCTTCTTGACAAAGAGAGAAGGTGCTCCCCAAGGAGAGAAACTTGGGCGAATGAATCCTTTGCGAAGAGATTTGTCGATTTCCTCCTTAAGCTCAAGGAGTTCATGCAGCGGCATCTTGTAGGGACGCTTGGCTATAGGAGTGGTGCCTGGTTTCAAGTCGATGACGAATTCGACAGCTCTAGCAGGGGGAATCCCTGGAAGTTCTTCAGGAAAGACGTCGAGGAATTCACGCACGATGGGAATGTTTTCAATGCCCTCGAGTGGTGCAGCGTTCAATGCATTCAACGCATAGAGCCTTGCCTCGGCATTCTGAACCAGACGAGCATTGTAGCTTATTATTTCATCAGAAGGGTGTAGCAGATGGACGGTCTTGGTGGCGCAAATGATAGAAGCAGTATGCGCTTTTAACCAATTCATTCCCAGAATGAGATCAATGCTACAGGACTTCAGTACGATGGGAGAGACAAGGAATTCCAATCCTTCAATTTCAACAGGAACGTCGTGACTAACCATAGAGGTTTGACATTGGCCCGCAGGGGTGTGTACCACTAGCGGAGTGTTCATCTCTTCGTATTTAATGCCATGCATGAATGCAAATTCTGCTGATATGAATGAATGTGATGCTCCTATATCAAATAAAACGGATGCTGGTATTGAATTTACGAGAAGATTACCCATCACGGTAGCAGGCTGGTCTTGAGCTTCGTTGAGATCAACGTGGTTGGCATGAACACGACCATAAGACTTGGCATTATTGTTGCGGGGCTGGTTGTTACCACGGCCAGCTGCGGGAAGGGCCAGTTGATTCTGATTCTGATTGCAGTCCCTGGCACGGTGACCTGGTTGACCACACTTGTAGCACAGACCATTATTGGGAGTGGGAACAGTAGCTTGGGGTGGTGGAGCTGGAAGCCTTGGCTGCCTAGATGGTGGAGGAGGCAGACGAGGTGCAGCATAGGTCTGCCTTGGGGCAGGTGCATTTGGACGGTACATGCTGTTCGGGATCCATATCTTACGCTTATGCGAGGGCGGACCCGAAGATGAGCCCGTGTCACGGTTGCGCCTGTGAGAGCTCTGGTATTCCTGCAGACCAGTTTCGACATTGATGGCCTTGTTCACCAAGGTGGCGAAATCCGTAAAGTCATGCACTAGAAGTGCGAGCTTGATGTCAGCTTGAAGGCCATCACGGAACTTCTCCTGTCTGCGTGCATCAGTTGCAATGTCCTCTTCAGGATAGCAAGACAAGTCCAGAAACTCCCGCTGATAAGCTTCAACAGTTTTGTTGCCTTGGGTGAGGTTGCAGAACTCACGCTTCTTCCGGCCCATGACTCCCTGAGGAATGAAGCGGGCACGGAAAGTTGCTTGGAAGTTTGGCCAGGTGATGATTGTTCCAGCTGGCAGAGTACGCCTGTGGCTGTCCCACCATTGAGCTGCGGGTCCCTTCAGGAAGAAGGAAGCAAAGGTGACATAGCTGGCAGGGGCTACATCAGCAGACTCCATTTCAAAGGTGATGTCATGGAGCCAGTCATCAGCATCCAGAGGCTGAGTTGAGCTGCGGTACACAGTTGGGTTGAGGCGCATGAAATCCTGCAGAGTTACTGGGGTTGGCTGCTGGTTCTTATTGGGGCGAGGAAACTGAGCCATCATATTTTCCATGAATTGGCAGTTCAGTTCGAACTGTTGGATCATACCAGCCATGTACTCAGGCAGTGGTGGGGCGTTGCCACCACTACCACGACCACCTGGTCTAACCATCCTGCTAATATATAATAGGGGTAGTTCAGCATTGCGAAATTTGCAAGGACAAGAATCATTCATGATGAAACATGCATAATGAAAGGAGCACGATAGCTACTACATAGTAGTCGGCATAACTTACGAAAGGGGTCATGCATAGAGTTCAGTACACAAAGTTCAGTACATAGACTAAAGACATCACCGGTGGCACGCAGGCTCGCGGCGAATGCATCTAACACTAACAAGCAAGACTACATCAGTCCCAAGAGGAACTATGGAGGTAGGTGTAGCCTGAAAGCTGGTAGTGTCGCATCGGGAACTCCACGTCAGCAACCTGGGGTCCATGGATACTCTGGTGCAGAACCCAACGCTCAAGTGGCAGAAGATGACCAAGTGTGGGAGAGTAGCCTCCCACATCTGGCCAGCCGACACCCTGGGGCATCACGGTCCTGGCTGGGTAGATCGCAGAACGCGGCAGACCATCAGATCGGACAAGAGGGTGCAACAGCGTCAGAGCACGGTAAAGGTTCTGACGGGTGGTGTACAACTCGTGGCGAAGAGCTCGGTTAGCTCGATCCAGCCCATCAGCATGCAGAACCAAGTTCTTATGGTAGAAGGGCTCTCGGGTGACAGTGGAGTAGGCAGCAGTGTAGTATCCTCCGCACCAACATCGGATGCGATAGCAATGTGCTTGAAAGGGGAGGTGTCCAATTCCCGATACTCTCCACGAAGACGTGTCAAAGCAGCATAAGCAGCATCGTGAACTGCCATATCGATGGTCACTCCAACACCATGAGCAGTGTGCAGCACAGTATTGGAGTCATACTCCCGAGAGTAGAGGTGGACGATGGCACGGTACTGCTCCTGGTTGAAGTCCTGGTACTCCTCGTAGACGGTGTACTTAGGGTGCCAGCGATAACCCAGATAGGTCATCATCTCAGCTAGCATAGCAGGTGATCCCCAGGCACCAATGGCCGTCGTGTGGCGCACGACCTGCCTCGTGGGTTCCATCTGAAAGCAAAGATGTTTCAAAGGAGTCAAATGACATTGTGGGAATTGTTCAAAATACTATTCTAAGAAATAACTATGGCTTATCCAACTTTGGGGTGAATGTGGTCACGGGAACCTAGTGTTAGAGTTAGTAAATTTGTTTAACCCGAGTAGAAGAGAGTTCAGAGTCCTAGAGTAAAGGTCGAGGAGTAAAATATCCTAGTACCACCCAATGGCGACGTGGGCCCGTAAGACACACATCCATGTTAGTAAAAAGTTTTTGCAATGTCTAGACTCGACTTCGGCCAAGGAGTGTGGAAGGGGGGTTCCTACAAGCAGTCGGCTCTGATACCAACTTGTGACGCCCCCGATTCAATCGTACACTAATCATTCACGCAAACGTGTACGATCAAGATCAGGGACTCACGGGAAGATATCACAACACAACTCTAAAACATAAATAAGTCATGCATGCATCATAATACAAGCCAGGGGCCTCGAGGGCTCGAATAGAAGTGCTCGATCATAGACGAGTCAGCGGAAGCAACAATATCTAAGTACAGACATAAGTTAAACAAGTTTGCCTTAAGAAGGCTAGCACGAATTGGGATACCGATCGAAAGAGGTGCAGGCCTCCTGCCTGGGATCCTCCTAACTACTCCTGGTCGTCGTCAGCGGCCTGAACGTAGTAGTAGGCACCTCTGGTGTAGTAGGAGTCGTCGTCGACGGTGGCGTCTGGCTCCTGGGCTCCAGCATCTGGTTGCGACAACAAGGTAGAAGGGAAAGGGGGAAAAGAGGGAGAAAAGCAACCGTGAGTACTCATCCAAAGTACTCGCAAGCAAGGATCTACACTACATATGCAAGGGTATATGTGTAAAGAGGCAATATCAGTGGACCGAACTGCAGAATGCCAGAATAAGAGGGGGATAGCTAGTCCTATCGAAAACTATGCTTCTGGCCACCTCCATCTTACAGCATGTAGAAGAGAGTAGATGGTAAGTTCATCAAGTAGCATCGCATAGCATAATCCTACCCGACGATCCTCTCCTCATCGACCTGTGAGAGAGCGATCACCGGGTTGTATCTGGCACTTGGAAGGGTGTGTTTTATTAAGTATCCGGTTCTAGTTGTCATAAGGTCAAGGTACAACTCCGGGTCGTCCTTTTACTGAGGGACACGGCTATTCGAATAGATAAACTTCCCTGCACTGGTGCACCACATAACCCAACACGCTCGATCCCATTTGGCCGGACACACTTTCCTGGGTCATGCCCGGCCTCGGAAGATCAACACGTCGCAGCCCCACCTAGGCACAACAGAGAGGTCAGCACGCCGGTCTAAATCCTATGGCGCAGGGGTCTGGGCCCATCGCCCATTACACACCTGCACGTTGCGAACGCGGCCGCAAGCAGAACTAGCCCCCTTAATACAAGAGCAGGCTTACGTTCCAATCCGGCGCGCGCCGCTCAGTCGCTGACGTCAAGAAGGCTTCGGCTGATACCACGACGTCGAGTGCCCATAACTGTTCCCGCGTAGTTGGTTAGTGCATATAGGCTAGTGGCCAGACTCAGATGAAATACCTAGATCTCGTTAAGCGTGTTATTATGAAGTAACCATGGATGCCGACCAGGGCCAGGCCCACCTCTCTCCTAGGTGGTCTCAACCTCCCCTATCGCTCCGCCACAAGATCCACTCGCGGGTACTCCTACGAGCCGACCCGACTTTAGTCACCACAGGTATCATGTAAAGTATATAAGTATATACCCGTGATCACCTCCCGAGTGATCATGGCCCGATAGTATAGCAAGGCAGATGGACAAGAATGTAGGGCCACAGATGGAAATACTAGCATCCTATACTAAGCATGTAGGATTGCAGGTAAAGGTAACAACAGTAGTAGCAATGACAGGCTATGCAGCAGAATAGGATTAACGGAAAATAGTAACATGTTACACTACTCTAATGCAAGCAGTATAGAGAAGAATAGGTGATATCTGGTGATCAAGGGGGGGCTTGCCTGGAAGCTCAGCCGGGAAGGAGGGGTCGTCAACACCGTAGTCGTACTAGGTAGCAGCGGCATCGGTCTCGGTGTCTAGCGAGAGAAGAGGGGGAAGAAACAATAAATACAATGCAAACAAATGCATGACGATGCATGACATGACAAAGCGTGATGCTAGGCGTCCCCAATTGCAGTAGTAGGTGATACCAGCGAAGGGAGAAAACATCCGGGAAAGTATTCCCGTGTTTCGCGTTTTCTGATAGATGAACCGGAGGGGGAAAGTTGCGAGTTCGATAGGTTAGGGATGTGTGGCGGACAAACGGGCTGCATATCCGGATTCGTCTCTTCGTTCTGAGCAACTTTCATGTTGAAAGTATTTTCATCTGAGCTACGGTTTATTTTATATGATTTTCTAAAGTTTTAAATCATTTTTAGAATTTATTTAATTAACTTAATTCAACATTATCCAGAACAGTGCATGCTGACGTCATCATGACGTCAGCAGTCAACAGAGGTGTTGACTGGTCAAACTGACGTGTGGGTCCTAGCTGTCATTGACTGTTAACTGCTACCTCTTGAGCACTGCGTTGGTTTTCCCTTGAAGAGGAAAGGGTGATGCAGCAAAGTAGCATAAGTATTTCCCTTAGTTTTTTAGAACCAAGGTATCAATCTAGTAGGAGGCTACGCGCGAGTCCCTCGCACCTACACAAAAAAATAAATCCTCGCAACCAACGCGATAAGGGGTTGTCAATCCCTACACGGTCACTTACGAGAGTGAGATCTGATAGATATGATAAGATAATATTTTTGGTATTTTTATGATAAAGATGCAAAGTAAAATAAAAGCGAAGTAAAAAGCAACGGAAATAACTAAGTGTTGGAAGATTAATATGATGAAGATAGACCCGGGGGCCATAGGTTTCACTAGTGTCTTCTCTCAAGAGCATAGTATTTTACGGTGGGTGAACAAATTACTGTTGAGCAATTGACAAAATTGAGCATAGTTATGAGAATATCTAGGTATGATCATGTATATAGGCATCACGTCCGAGACAAGTAGACCGACTCCTGCCTGCATCTACTACTATTACTCCACACATCGACCGCTATCCAGCATGCATCTAGAGTATTAAGTTCATAAGAACAGAGTAACGCCTTAAGCAAGATGACATGATGTAGAGGGATAAATTCATGCAATATGATAAAAAACCATCTTGTTATCCTCGATGGTAACAATACAATACGTGCCTTGCTGCCCTTACTGTCACTGGGAAAGGACACCGCAAGATTGAACCCAAAGCTAAGCACTTCTCCCATTGCAAGAAAGATCAATCTAGTAGGCCAAACCAAACTGATAATTCGAAGAGACTTGCAAAGATAACCAATCATACATAAAAGAATTCAGAAGATTCAAATATTGTTCATAGATAAACTTGATCATAAACCCACAATTCACCGGTCTCAACAAACACACCGCAAAAGAAAATTACATCGAATAGATCTCCACAAGAGAGGGGGAGAACATTGTATTGAGATCCAAAAAGAGAGAAAGCCATCTAGCTAATAACTATGGACCCGAAGGTCTGAGGTAAACTACTCACACTTCATCGGAGAGGCTATGGTGTTGATGTAGAAGCCCTCCGTGATCGATGCCCCTTCCGGCGGAGCTCCGGAACAGGCCCCAAGATGGGATCTCGTGGGTACAGAAGGTTGCGGCGGTGGAATTAGATTTTTGGCTCCGTATCTGATCGTTTGGGGTACGTAGGTATATATAGGAGGAAGGAGTACATCGGTGGAGCAACATGGGGCCCACGAGGGTGGAGGGCGCGCCCCATACCTCGTGGCTTCCTGGAAGCTTCTTTTACGTAGGGTCCAAGTCTCCTGGATCATGTTCGTTCCGAAAATCACGTTCCCGAAGGTTTCATTCCATTTGGACTCCGTTTGATATTCTTTTTCTGCGAAACTCTGAAATAGGCAAAAAAATAGCAATTCTGGGCTGGGCCTCCGGTTAATAGGTTAGTCCCAAAAATAATATAAAAGTGAATAATAAAGCCCAATAATGTCCAAAACAGAAGATAATATAGCATGGAGCAATCAAAAATTCTAGATACGTTGGAGACGTATCAAGCATCCCCAAGCTTAATTCCTGCTCGTCCTCGAGTAGGTAAATGATAAAAAAACAGAATTTTTGATGTGGAATGTTACTTGGCATAATTTCAATGTAATTCTTCTTAATTGTGGTATGAATATTCAGATCCGAAAGATTCAAGATAAAAGTTCATATTGACATAAAAATAATAATACTTCAAGCATACTAACTAAGCGATTATGTCCTCTCAAAATAACATGGCCAAAGAAAGTTCATCCCTACAAAATCATATAGTTTAGTCATGCTCCATTTTCGTCACACAAGAATGCTCTCATCATGCACAACCCCGATGACAAGCCAAGCAATTGTCTCATACTTTAGTAATCTCAAACTTTTTCAACCTTCACGCAATACATGAGCGTGAGCCATGGACATAGGACTTTCGGTGGAATAGAATATGATGATGGGGGTTATGTGGAGAAGACAAAAAGGAGAAAGTCTCACATCAACGAGGCTAATCAATGAGCTATGGAGATGCCCATCGATTGATGTTAATGCAAGGAGTAGGGATTGCCATGCAACGGATGCACTAGAGCTATAAATATATGAAAGCTCAACAAAAGAAACTAAGTGGGTGTGCATCCAACTTGCTTGCTCACGAAGACCTAGGGCACTTGAGGAGGCCCATTGTTGGAATATACAAGCCAGTTCTATAACGAAAAATTCCCACTAGTATATGAAAGTGACAAAACAAGAGACTCTCTATCATGAAGATCATGGTGCTACTTTGAAGCACAAGTGTGGTAAAAGGATAGTAACATTGTCCCTTCTCTCTTTTTCTCTCATTTTTTTTGGGCCTTCTCTTTTTTTATGGCCTTTCTCTTTTTTTTCCTCACTTGGGACAATGCTCTAGAAAAATGATGATCATCACACTTCTATTTATTTACAACTCAATGATTACAACTCGATACTAGAACAAAGTATGACTCTATATGAATGCCTCTGGCGGTGTACCAGGATATGCAATGAACCAAGAGTGACATGTATGAAAGAATTATGAACGGTGGCTTTCCCACAAATACTATGTCAACTACATGATCATGCTAAGCAATATGACAATGATGAACGTGTCATGATAAATGGAATGGTGGAAAGTTGCATGGCAATATATCTCGGAATGGCTATGGAAATGCCATAATAGGTCGGTATGGTGGCTGTTTTGAGGAAGATATAAGGAGGTTTATGTGTGAAAGAGCGTAACATATCACGGGGTTTGGATGCACCGGCGAAGTTTGCACCAACTCTCAATGTGAGAAAGGGCAATGCACGGTACCGAAGAGGCTAGCAATGATGGAAAGGTGAGGGTGCGTATAATCCATGGACTCAACATTAGTCATAAAGAACTCACTTACTTATTGCAAAAATCTACAAGTCATCAAAAACAAAGCACTACGCGCATGCTCCTAGGGGGATAGATTGGTAGGAAAAGACCATCGCTCGTCCCCGACCGCCACTCATAAGGAGGACAATCAAAGAACACCTCATGTTTCAAATTTGTTACGTAACGTTTACCATACGTGCATGCTATGGGACTTGCAAACTTCAACACAAGTATTCCTCAACTTCACAACTACTCAACTAGCACAACTTTAATATCACTACCTCCATATCTCAAAACAATCATCAAGCATCGAACTTCTCTTAGTATTCAACACACTCATAAGAAAGTTTTTACTAATCTTGAATACCTAGCATATTAGGATTATTTAAGCAAATTACCATGCTATTTAATACTCTCAAAATAATCTAAGTGAAGCATGAGAGATCAAAATTTTCTACAAAACAAATCCACCACCGTGCTCTAAAAGATATAAGTGAAGTACTAGAGCAAAAACTATATAACTCAAAAGATATAAGTGAAGCACATAGAGTATTCTAATAATTTCCGAATCATGTGTGTCTCTCTCAAAAAGGTGTGTACAGCAAGGATGATTGTGGCAAACTAAAAAATTAAGACTCAAATCATACAAGACGCTCCAAGCAAAACACATATCATGTGGTGAATAAAAATATAGCTCCAACTAAAGTTACCGATGGAAGTAGACGAAAGAGGGGATGCCTTCCGGGGCATCCCCAAGATTTGGATTTTTGGTGTCCTTAGATTATCTTGGGGGTTACATGGGCATCCCCAAGCTTAGGCTCTTTCCACTCCTTGTTCCATAATCCATCAAATCTTTCACCCAAAACTTGAAAACTTCACAACACAAAACTCAGCAGAAAATCTCGTGAGCTCCGTTAGCGAAAGAAAACAAAAGACCACTTCAAGGTACTGTAATGAATTCATTCTTTATTTATATTGGTGTTAAACCTACTGTATTCCAACTTCTCTATGGTTTATAAACTCTTTTACTAGCCATAGAATCATCAAAATAAGCAAACAACACACGAAAAACAGAATCTGTCAAAAACAGAACAGTCTGTAGTAATCTGTAACTAACGCAAACTTCTGGAACTCCAAAATATCAGCCAAAATAGGACGACCCAGACAATTTGTTTATTGATCAGCAGCAATTGGAATAAATATTTTATCACGTTCTCGTGATTTTTAACAATTATTTTCGTGAACAGAAAGTTTCTGGAATTTTCTGCAAGATCAAATAACTATCATCCAGGAAGATCATATAGGTTTAACTTGGCACAAACACTAATTAAAACATAAAAACAAATCTAACCAGAGGCTAGAACAAAAATTTATTGAATAACAGCAAGGAAAAATATTGGGTTGTCTCCCAACAAGCACTTTTCTTTAAAGCCTTTTAGCTAGGCATTGATAATTTTAATGATGCTCACATGAAAGACAAGAATTGAAGCACAAAGAGAGCATCATAAAACACGTGACAAACACATCTAAGTCTAACATACTTCCTATGCATAGGCATATTATAGAAAAACAAATTATCATAGCAAGCAAAAACTAGCATATGCAAGGAAGCGGAAAGGAACAATAGCAATCTCAACATAACGAGAGGTAATTTAGTAACATGAAAATTTCTATAACCATATTTTCCTCTCTCATAATAATTACATGTAGGATCATAAGAAAGTTCAACAATATAGCTATCACATAACATATTCTCAACACGATCCACATGTATGCGAAGTTGACACTCTTCCAAAATAGTGGGATTATCATTAACTAAAGTCATGATTTCTCCAAAGCTCACTTTTATCAAAAATTTCATAAGATTGAATATTATCCAAATATGTGGGATCTAAAGTTGACACTCTTCCAAACCCACTTTCAATATTATTACAAACACTATTATCAATCTTATATTCATCATGGGGCTTAAATAAATTTTCAAGATCATAAGAAGAATCTCCCCAATCATGATTATTGCAATAGGTAGTGGACATAGCAAAACTAGCATCCCCAAGCTTAGGGTTTTGCATATTATTAGCATAATTTACATCAATAGAATTTATAATAAAATCATTGCAATCATGCTTTTTATTCAAAGATCTATCGTGAATCACTTCATAAAGCACTTCATCACAATTTTCAGATTCACGGATTTCAAGCAATACCTTATAAATATAATCTAGTGCATCCAAATCACTAGGAATTGGTTCAACATAATTGGATATCTTAAAAAGATTGGCAAGCGGATGAGGATCCATAGATATTATCTTCTCTGTTTAGGAATAAATACTCAACTATTTCAACCAAACGTACAAACGAGCCAAATAAGACATCAAGGCAAACGAAAAGACGAACGGAAAAGAGAGGGCAAATAGAACGGCAAGGGTGAAGTGGGGGAGAGGAAAACGAGAGGCAAATGGCAAATAATGTAATGCGGGAGATAAGGGTTTGTGATGGGTACTTGGTATGTTGACTTTTGCGTAGACCTCCCCGGCAACGGCGCCAGAAATCCTTCTTGCTACCTCTTAAGCACTGCGTTGGTTTTCCCTTGAAGAGGAAAGGGTGATGCAGCAAAGTAGCGTAAGTATTTCCCTCAGTTTTTGAGAACCAAGGTATCAATCTAGTAGGAGGCTACGCGCGAGTCCCTCGCACCTACACAAACAAATAAATCCTCGCAACCAACGCGATAAGGGGTTGTCAATCACTACATGGTCACTTGCGAGAGTGAGATCTGATAGATATGATAAGATAATATTTTTGGTATTTTTATGATAAAGATGCAAAGTAAAATAAAAGCAAAGTAAAAAGCAATGGAAATAACTAAGTGTTGGAAGATTAATATGATGAAGATAGACCCGGGGGCCATAGGTTTCACTAGTGGCTTCTCTCAAGAGCATAGTATTTTATGGTGGGTGAACAAATTACTGTTGAGCAATTGACAGAACTAAGCATAGTTATGAGAATATCCAGGTATGATCATGTATATAGGCATCACGTCCGAGACAAGTAGACCGACTCCTGCCTGCATCTACTACTATTACTCCACACATCGACCGCTATCCAGCATGCATCTAGAGTATTAAGTTCATAAGAACATAGTAACGCCTTAAGCAAGATGGCATGATGTAGAGGGATAAATTCATGCGATATGATAAAAACCCCATCTTGTTATCCTCGATGGCAACAATACAATACGTGCCTTGCTGCCCCTACTGTCATTGGGAAAGGACACCGCAAGATTGAACTCAAAGCTAAGCACTTCTCCCATTGCAAGAAAGATCAATCTAGTAGGCCAAACCAAACTGATAATTCGAAGAGACTTGCAAAGATAACCAATCATACATAAAAGAATTCAAAAGATTCAAATATTGTTCATAGATAAACTTGATCATAAACCCACAATTCATAGGTCTCAACAAACACACCACAAAAGAAGATTACATCGAATAGATCTCCACAAGAGAGGGGGAGAACATTGTATTGAGATCCAAAAAGAGAGAAGAAGCCATCTAGCTAATAACTATGGACCCGAAGGTCTGAGGTAAACTACTCACACTTCATCGGAGAGGCTATGGTGTTGATGTAGAAGCCCTCCGTGATCGATGCCCCTTCCGACGGAGCTCCGGAACAGGCCCCAAGATGGGATCTCATGGGTACAGAAGGTTGCGGCGGTGGAATTAGATTTTTGGCTCCGTATCTGATCGTTTGGGGGTACGTAGGTATATATAGGAGGAAGAAGTACGTCGGTGGAGCAACATGGGGCCCACGAGGGTGGAGGGCGCGCCCAGGGGGGTAGGTGCGCCCCCCTACCTCGTGGCTTCCTGGAAGCTTCTTTTACGTAGGGTCCAAGTCTCCTGGATCATGTTCGTTCCGAAAATCACGTTCCCGAAGGTTTCATTCCATTTGGACTCCGTTTGATATTCTTTTTCTGCGAAACTCTGAAATAGGCAAAAAAAACAGCAATTCTGGGTTGGGCCTCCGGTTAATAGGTTAGTCCCAAAAATAATATAAAAGTGAATAATAATGCCCATTAATGTCCAAAACAGAAGATAATATAGCATGGAGCAATCAAAAGTTATAGATACGTTGGAGACGTATCATTAACTAAACTAACAGATTAATTACCTAACCTAAGTGATTAGGTTAATCTAATCAGAATTAATTCAGTTAATTAATTAATTAATATTTTTATTTATTTTTATTATTTTTTATATTTTTTAACGTTCCAGGGGCGTGGGGCCCATCTGTCATAGGCCCTAGGGGCCTTAACGGGCACTGGGTACTGGGTGCAGAGCGCAGGCGCCGCCCGAACGGGCATGGGCGCTGGGCGCAGCCGCAATGGGCACAACCCAACAGAGCGATGCGGGGCGCCAGTGGCGACGGCGCCGGCCAGGCGGCCGGAGCGGTGGCCGGCGAGCAGCTGCGGAGGGGTGAGCCGTCAAACGAGGCAGAGGGCCAGAGGGGGAGTGGCCGTGGTCGAGCCAGACGGCTGGGACGAGGCACGGGCGCCAGGGCGCAGCCTCGGGCGAGGCCAGCAGGCGCACGGGCGGCCGGTGCAGGCCGCGGGGCGCGCGCGGCCAACGGCCAATGGCGACGCCAGGAGAGGGGCGAGGCCATGGCCGAGGTGGCCGGAGCAGTGGAGGCGATGGGAGCCGGAGCGCGGGGCGCAGTGAACGCGCGGACTCGCGGGCGCGGCCAACGGCGGTAGCGGCGAGGGAGGAGAAACAGGGGGAGGCCAGGAGGGGCGCGAGGCGCTGGGGGCGCTTGACGCGGCCAGCGGGCGCGGGGGCCATGGTGAGCGCGGGGCGAGGAGAGAATAGGACCGGGGTCCTCACCGGGGGCTGTAGGGATTCGGGCAGCGGTGCGTGAGGAGGAGGACGGAGACGGCGCGGACGGAGTGGAGGCAGGCCGGCGAGGAGGAGGAAGCAGGCCGGCGAGGGAGCTCCGGCGACTGGCGGCAGCGTCGACGTGCAGGAGGTGGCGAGGCGTCGGCGTCGGGGGTGGAGGGGCGAGGGGATCGGGCTCCTCCCGATCCAGATCCAATCGAGGGGGAGTGGGGGAGCGAGTGGGGTGTCGGTGGCTAGGTCACAGGGGGGAGTGGGGGTTATGGGGCGCTAGCTGGGCCGGCCTGGCTTGTCCAGTGGCCAGCGGGGCCGAGGCCCAGCAAGGGGGGCTTTGTTTTATTTTTTTATTTTTGTTAGTTTTGTTTTTTTGGTTTTGTCCCTTTTCTTTTATTTATTTTCCTATCCGTTTTAATTCTCTTTAAAATATTTAGGCATCCTGAAAAAGTGTGGTACCTTCATCTTAAATACCTAGGCTTTACTTAGCACACTCCGAACATTTTAGTTTTGAGGTTTGGAAACTTTTATCGTTTGACTTAATTTCAAATTTGAATTTGAAACGTTTTGAACTAACACGTGAGTAGCAACAGTAACAGAGGTGACGTGGCATCATTAGCAGAGTTTTACTGTAGCCTAATTATCCGGGTGTTACAATCTTGCAGCTGTAGAACTTATCGGAGACTTCATATCTCTCAATCTGGGCATTTGCTTGAAATATTAACTTCAACTCCTGGAACATCTCATATGCTCCATGACGTTCAAAACGTCGTTGAAGTCCCGGTTCTAAGCCGTAAAGCATGGCACACTGAACTATCGAGTAGTCATCGGTTTTGCTCTGCCAGATGTTCTTAACATCGTCAGTTGCATCTGCAGCAGGCCTGGCACCCAGCGGTGCTTCCAGGACATAATTCTTCTGTGCAGCAATGAGGATAATCCTCAAGTTACGGACCCAGTCCGTGTAATTTCTACCATCATCTTTCAACTTTGCTTTCTCAAGGAATGCATTAAAATTCAACGGAGCAACAACACGGGCCATCTATCTACAACAACATAGACAAGCAAAATACTATCAAGTACTAAGTTCATGATAAATTTAAGTTCAATTAATCATATTACTTAAGAACTCCCACTTAGATAGACATCTCTCTTATCATCTAAGTGATCACGTGATCCAAATCAACTAAACCATAACCGATCATCACGTGAAATGGAGTAGTTTTCAATGGTGAACATCACTATGTTGATCATATCTACTATATGATTCACGTTCGACCTTTCGGTCTCAGTGTTCCGAGGCCATATCTGCATCTGCTAGGCTCGTCAAGTTTAACCCGAGTATTTCTGCGTGTGCAAAACTGGCTTGCACCCGTTGTATGTGAATGTAGAGCTTATCACACCCGATCATCACGTGGTGTCTCGGCACGACGAACTTTGGCAATGGTGCATACTCAGGGAGAACACTTGTACCTTGAAATTTAGTGAGAGATCATCTTATAATGCTACCTGCAAAAACAAGTTAGACGTCCTCTACTTTGTTGTTGCAAGTTTTACGTGGCTGCTACGGGCTGAGCAAGAACCGTTCTTACCTACGCATCAAAACCACAACGATAGTTCGTCAAGTTAGTGTTGTTTTAACCTTCTCAAGGACCGGGCGTAGTCACACTCGGTTCAACTAAAGTTGGAGAAACTGACACCCGCCAGCCACCTGTGTGCAAAGCACGTCGGTAGAACCAGTCTCGCGTAAGCGTACGCGTAATGTCGGTCCGGGCTGCTTCATCCAACAATACCGCCGAACCAAAGTATGACATGCTGGTAAGCAGTATGACTTGTATCGCCCACAACTCACTTGTGTTTTACTCGTGCATATAACATCTACGCATAAACCTGGCTCGGATGCCACTGTTGGGGAACATAGTAATTTCAAAAAAAATCCTACGCACACGCAAGATCATGGTGATGCATAGCAACGAGAGGGGAGAGTGTCGTCTACATACCCTCGTAGACCGTAAGCGGAAGCGTTATGACAACGCGGTTGATGTAGTCGTACGTCTTCACGATCGACCGATCCTCAGTACCGAACATACGGCACCTCCGCGTTCAGCACACATTCAGCTTGGTGACGTCCCGCGAACACATGATCCAGTAGAGCTTCGGGGAAGAGCTTCGTCAGCACGACGGCGTGGTGACGGTGTTGATGAAGTTACCGACGTAGGGCTTCACCTAAGCACCGCTACGATATGACCGAGGTGGATTATGGTGGAGGGGGCACCGCACATGGCTAAGAGATCAATGATCAATTGTTGTGTCTTGGGGTGCCCCCCTGCTCCCGTATGTAAAGGAGCTAGGGGGGAGGCGGCTGGCCAAGGAAGAGGGCGTGCCAAGGGGACTCCTTCTTTCCTAGTAGGAGTAGGAGAAGCAGGAAGGGAAGGAGAGAGGAGGAAGGAAAGGGGGGCGCCGCCCCCCTCCTTGTCCAATTCAGACTAGAGGGGGAGGGGGCGCGCGGCCTGCCCTGGCCACCCCTCCTCTTCTCCACTAAGGCCCAATAGGCCCATTACACTCCCGGGGGTTTCTGGTAACCCCCCGGTACTCCGGTACATGTCCGAAACCTCCCGAAACACTTCCGGTGTCCGAACATAGTCGTCCAATATATCGATCTTTACGTCTCGACCATTTCGAGACTCCTCGTCATGTCCGTGATCATATACGAGACTCCAAACTACCTTCAATACATCAAAACAGAAAAACTCATAATACCGGTCGTCACAGAACTTTAAGCGTGCGGACCCTACGGGTTCGAGAACTATGTAGACATGACCGAGACATGTCTTCGGTCAATAACCAATAGCGGAACCTGGATGCTCACATTGGTTCCTACATATTCTACGAAGATCTTAATCGGTCAAACCGCATAACAACATACGTTGTTCCCTTTGTCATCGGTATGTTACTTGCCCGAGATTCGATCGTCGGTATCTCAATACCTAGCTCAATCTCATTACCGGCAAGTCTCTTTACTCGTTCCGTAATGCATCATCCCGCAACTAACTCATTAGTCACATTGCTTGCAAGGCTTATAGTGATGTGCATTACCGAGAGGGCCAAGAGATACCTCTCCGACAATCGGAGTGACAAATCCTAGTCTCGATCTATGCCAACTCTACAAACACCATCAGAGACACCTGTAGAGCACCTTTATAATCACCCAGTTACGTTGTGACGTTTGGTAGCACACAAAGTGTTCCTCCAGTATTCGGGAGTTGCATAATCTCATAGTCATAGGAACATGTATAAGTCATGGAGAAAGCAATAGCAGTAAACTAATCGATCAAGTGCTAAGCTAACGAAATGGGTCAGGTCAATCACATCATTCTCCTAATGATGTGACCTCGGTAATCAAATGACAACTCATGTCCATGGCTAGGAAACTCAACCATCTTTGATCAACGAGCTAGTCAAGTAGAGGCATACTAGTGACACTATGTTTGTCCATGTATTCACACATGTATTATGTTTCCGGTTAATACAATTCTAGCATGAATAATAAACATTTATAATGATATGAGGAAATAAATAATAACTTTATTATTGCCTCTAGGGCATATTTCCTTCAGTCTCCCACTTGCACTAGAGTCAATAATCTAGATTACACAGTAATGATTCTAACACCCATGGAGTCTTGGTGTTGATCATGTTTTGCTCGTGGAAGAGGCTTAGTCAACGGGTCTGCAACATTCAGATCCGTATGTATCTTGCAAATCTCTATGTCTCCCACCTGGACTTGATCCCGGATGGAATTGAAGCGTCTCTTGATGTGCTTGGTCCTCTTGTGAAATCTGGATTCCTTTGCCAAGGCAATTGCACCAGTATTGTCACAAAAGATTTTCATTGGACCCGATGCACTAGGTATGACACCTAGATCGGATATGAACTCCTTCATCCAGACTCCTTCATTTGCTGCTTCTGAAGCAGCTATGTACTCCGCTTCACACGTAGATCCTGCCACGACGCTTTGTTTAGAACTGCACCAACTGATAGCTCCACCATTCAATAAAAACACGTATCCGGCTTGCGATTTAGAATCGTCCGGATCAGTGTCAAAGCTTGCATCGACGTAACCATTTACGACGAGCTCTTTGTCACCTCCATAAACGAGAAACATATCCTTAGTCCTTTTCAGGTATCTCAGGGTGTTCTTGACCGCGGTCCAGTGATCCACTCCTGGATTACTTTGGTACCTCCCTGCTAAACTAATAGCAAGGTACACATCAGGTGTGGTACACAGCATTGAATACATGATAGAACCTATGTCTGAAGCATAGGGAACACTTTTCATTTTCTCTCTATCTTCTGCAGTGGTCGGGCATTGAGTTCGACTCAACTTCACACCTTGTAACACAGGCAAGAACCCTTTCTTTGCTTGATCCATTTTGAACTTTTTCAAAACATTATCAAGGTATGTGCTTTGTGAAAGTCCAATTAAGCGTCTTGATCTATCTCTATAGATCTTGATGCCTAATATATAAGCAGCTTCACCGAGGTCTTTCATTGAAAAACTCTTATTCAAGTATCCTTTTATGCTATCCAGAAATTCTATATCATTTCCAATCAACAATATGTCATCCACATATAATATTAGAAACGCTACAGAGCTCCCACTCACTTTCTTGTAAATACAGGCTTCTCCAAAAGTCTGTATAAAACCATATGCTTTTATCACACTATCAAAACATTTATTCCAACTCCGAGAGGCTTGCACATGGATCGTTGGAGCTTGCACACTTTGTTAGCACCCTTTGGATCGACAAAACCTTCTGGTTGCATCATATACAACTCTTCTTCCAGAAATCCATTCAGGAATGCAGTTTTGACATCCATTTGCCAAATTTCATAATCATAAAATGCGGCATTTGCTAACATGATTCGGACAGACTTAAGCATCGCTACGGGTGAGAAAGTATCATCGTAGTCAACCCCTTGAACTTATCGAAAACCTTTCACAACAAGTCGAGCTTTGTAGACAGTAACATTATCGTCAGCGCCAGTCTTCTTCTTGAAGATCCATTTATTCTCTATGGCTTGCCGATCATCGGGCAAGTCAACCAAAGTCCACACTTTGTTCTCATACATGGATCCCATCTCAGATTTCATGGCCTCAAGCCATTTTGCGGAATCTGGGCTCACCATCGCTTCTTCATAGTTCGTAGGTTCGCCATGGTCAAGTAACATGACTTCCAGAACAGGATTACCGTACCACTCTGGTGCGGATCTTACTCTGGTTGACCTACGAGGTTTGGTAGTAACTTGATCTGAAGTTTCATGATCAATATCATTAGCTTCCTCACTAATTGGTGTAGATGTCACAGGAACCGGTTTCTGTGATGAACTACTTTCCAATAAGGGAGCAGGTATAGTTACCTCATCAAGTTCTACTTTTCTCCCACTCACTTCTTTCGAGATAAACTCCTTCTCTAGAAAGGATCCATTCTTGGCAACGAATGTTTTGCCTTCGGATCTGTGATAGAAGGTGTACCCAACAGTTTCCTTTGGGTATCCTATGAAGACACATTTCTCTGATTTGGGTTCGAGCTTATCAGGTTGAAGCTTTTTCACATAAGCATCGCAGCCCCAAACTTTAAGAAACAACAACTTTGGTTCCTTGCCAAACCACAGTTCATAAGGCATCGTCTCAACAGATTTCGATGGTGCCCTATTTAACGTGAATGCAACCGTTTCTAAAGCATAACCCCAAAATGATAGCCGTAAATCAGTAAGAGACATCATAGATCGCACCATATCTAGTAAAGTACGATTACGACGTTCGGACACACCATTACGCTGTGGTGTTCCGGGTGGCATGAGTTGCGAAACTATTTCGCATTGTTTCAAATGTAGACCAAACTTGTAACTCAAATATTCTCCTCCACGATCAGATCGTAGAAACTTTATTTTCTTGTTACGATAATTTTCCACTTCACTCTGAAATTCTTTGAACTTTTCAAATGTTTTAGACTTATGTTTCATTAAGTAGATATACCCATATCTGCTCAAATCATCTGTGAAGGTGAGAAAATAACGATACCCGCCGCGAGCCTCAATATTCATCGGACCACATACATCAGTATGTATGATTTCCAATAAATCTGTTGCTCGCTCCATTGTTCCGGAGAATGGTGTTTTAGTCATCTTGCCCATGAAGCATGGTCCGCAAGTACCAAGTGATTCATAATCAAGTGATTCCAAAAGTCCATCAGTATGGAGTTTCTTCATGCGCTTTACACCAATATGACCGAAACGGCAGTGCCACAAATAAGTTGCACTATCATTATCAACTCTGCATCTTTTGGCTTCAACATTATGAATATGTGTATCACTACTATCGAGATTCAACAAAAATAGACCACTCTTCAAGGGTGCATGACATAAAAGATATTACTCATATAAATAGAACAACCATTATTCTCAGATTTAAATGAATAACCGTTTAGCATTAAACAAGATCCAGATATAATGTTCATGCTCAACGCTAGCACCAAATAACAATTATTCAGGTCTAAAACTAATCCCGAAGGTAGATGTAGAGGTAGCATGCAAACGGCGATCACATCGACTTTGGAACCATTTCCCACGCGCATCGTCACCTCGTCCTTAGCCAATCTTTGCTCAATCTGTAGTCCCTGTTTTGAGTTGCAAATATTAGCAACAGAAGTAGTATCAAATACCCAGGTGCTACTACGAGCTTTAGTAAGGTACACATCAATAACATGTATATCACATATACCTTTGTTCACCTTGCCATCCTTCTTATCCGCCAAATACTTGGAGCAGTTCCGCTTCCAGTGACCAGTCTGTTTGCACTAGAAGCACTTAGTCTTAGGCTTAGGTCCAGACTTAGGTTTCTTCTCCTGAGCAGCAACTTGTTTGTTGTTCTTTTTGAAGTTCCCCTTCTTCTTCCCTTTACCCTTTTTCTTGAAACTGGTGGTCTTGTTGACCATCAACACTTGATGCTCCTTCTTGATTTCTACCTCCGCAGCCTTTAGCATTGCAAAGAGCTTGGGAATTGTCTTCTCCATCCCTTGCATATTATAGTTCATCACGAAGCTCTTGTAGCTTGGTGGCAGTGATTGAAGAATTCTGTCAATGACACTATCATCCAGAAGATTAACTCCCAGTTGAATCAAGTGGTTATTATACCCATACATTTTGAGTATATGTTGACTGACAGAACTATTCTCCTCCATCTTGCAGCTGTAGAACTGATGGGAGACTTCATATCTCTCAATCCGGGCATTTGCTTGAAATATTAACTTCAACTCCTGGAACATCTCATATGCTCCATGACGTTCAAAACATCGTTGAAGTCCCGGTTCTAAGCCGTAAAGCATGGCACACTGAACTATCGAGTAGTCATCGGCTTTGCTCTGCCAGACGTTCTTAACGTCGTCAGTTGCATCTGCAGCAGGCCTGGCACCCAGCGGTGCTTCCAGGACATAATTCTTCTGTGCAGCAATGAGGATAATCCTCAAGTTACGGACCCAGTCCATGTAATTGCTACCATCATCTTTCAACTTTGCTTTCTCAAGGAACGCATTAAAATTCAATGGAGCAACAACACGGGCCATCTATCTACAACAACATAGACAAGAAAAATACTATCAGGTGCTAAGTTCATGATAAATTGAAGTTCAATTAATCATATTACTTAAGAACTCCCACTTAGATAGACATCTCTCTTATCATCTAAGTGATCACGTGATCCAAATCAACTAAACCATAACCGATCATCACGTGAAATGGAGTAGTTTTCAAAGGTGAACATCACTATGTTGATCATATCTACTATATGATTCACGTTCGACCTTCCGGTCTCAGTGTTCCGAGGCCATATCTGCATATGCTAGGCTCGTCAAGTTTAACCCGAGTATTTCTGCGTGTGCAAAACTGGCTTGCACCCGTTGTATGTGAATGTAGAGCTTATCACACCTGATCATCACGTGGTGTCTTGGCACGACGAACTTTGGCAATGGTGCATACTCAGGGAGAACACTTGTACCTTGAAATTTGGTGAGAGATCATCTTATAATGCTACCGTCAATCAAAGCAGAATAAGATGCATAAAGGATAAACATCACATGCAATCAATATAAGTGATATGATATGGCCATCATCATCTTGTGCATGCGATCTCCATCTCCGAAGCACCGTCATGATCACCATCGTCACCGGCGCGACACCTTGATCTCCATCGTAGCATCGTTCTCGTCTCGCCAACTATTGCTTCTACAACTATCGCTACCGCTTAGTGATAAAGTAAAGCAATTACAGGGCAATTGCATTGCATACAATAAAGCGACAACCATATGGCTCCTGCCAGTTGCCGATAACTCGGTTACAAAACATGATCATCTCATACAATAAAATATAGCATCATGCCTTGACCATATCACATCACCACATGCCCTGCAAAAACAAGTTAGACGTCCTCCACTTTGTTGTTGCAAGTTTTACGTGGCTGCTACGAGCTGAGCAAGAACCGTTCTTACCTACGCATCAAAACCACAACGATAGTTCGTCAAGTTAGTGCTATTTTAACCTTCTCAAGGACCGGGCGTAGCCACACTCGGTTCAACTAAAGTTAGAGAGACTAACACCCGCCAGCCACCTGTGTGCAAAGCACGTCGGTAGAACCAATCTCGCGTAAGCGTACGCGTAATGTCGGTCCGGGCCGCTTCATCCAACAATACCGCCGAACCAAAGTATGACATGCTGGTAAGCAGTATGACTTGTATCGCCCACAACTCACTTGTGTTCTACTCGTGCATATAACATCCACGCATAAAACCAGGCTCGGATACCACTGTTGGGGAACATAGTAATTTCAAAAAAAATCCTACGCACACACAGGATCATGGTGATGCATAGCAACGAGAGGGGAGAGTGTGTCCACATACCCTCGTAGACCGAAAGCGGAAGCGTTAGCACAACGCGGTTGATGTAGTCGTACGTTTTCACGATCTGACCGATCCAAGTACCGAACGTACTGCACCTCCGAGTTCAGCAAACGTTCAGCTCGATGACGTCCCGCGATCTCCGATCCAGCAGAGCTTCACGGGAGAGTTCCATCAGCACGACGGCATGATGACGGTGATGATGTTGCTACCGACGCAGGGCTTTGCCTAAGCACCGCTACGATATGATCGAGGTGGAATATGGTGGAGGGGGGCACCGCACACGGCTAAGAGATCAAGAGATCAATTGTTGTGTCTCCAAGGGGTGCCCCCCTCCCCGTCTATAAAGGAGTGGAGGAGGGGGAGGGCCGGCCCTCTCTATGGCGCGCCCTAGGGGAGTCCTACTCCCACCGGGAGTAGGATTCCCCCTTTCCTAGTAGAACTAGGAGCCCTTCCACGTAGTACGAGTAGGAGAGAAGGAAAGGGAAAAGAGAAGAGAAGGAAGGAGGGGGCGCCGCCCCTCCCCCTAGTCCACTTCGGACTAAGCCTTGGGGGGGGGGGGGGCGTGCAGCCTCCCCTCTCTCTTTCCCCTAAAGCCCAATAAGGCCCATATACTCCCCGGCGAATTCCCGTAACTCTCCCGTACTCCGAAAAATACCCGAATCACTCGGAACCTTTCCGAAGTCCGAATATAGTCGTCCAATATATCGATCTTTATGTCTCAACCATTTTGAGACTCCTCGTCATGTCCCCGATCTCATCCGGGACTCCGAACTACCTTCGGTACATCAAAACACATAAACTCATAATACCGATCGTCACCGAACTTTAAGCGTGCAGACCCTACGGGTTCGAGAACTATGTAGACATGACCGAGACACGTCTCCGGTAAATAACTAATAGCGGAACCTGGATGCTCATATTGGCTCCCACATATTCTACGAAGATCTTTATAGGTCAAACCGCATAACAACATACGTTGTTCCCTTTGTCATCGGTATGTTACTTGTCCGAGATTCGATCGTCGGTATCTCAATACCTAGTTCAATACTTGCAAAGATTATAGTGATGTGTATTACCGAGTGGGCCCAGAGATACCTCTCCGACAATCCGAGTGACAAATCCTAATCTTGAAATACGCCAACTCAACAAGTACCTTCGGAGACACCTGTAGAGCACCTTTATAATCACCCCGTTACGTTGTGACGTTTGGTAGCACACAAAGTGTTCCTCCGGTAAACGGGAGTTGCATAATCTCATAGTCATAGGAACATATAAGTCATGAAGAAAGTAATAGCAACATACTAAACGATCATGTGCTAAGCTAAGGGAATGGGTCAAGTCAATCACATCATTCTCCTAATGATGTGATCCCGTTAATCAAATGACAACTCATGTCTATGGCCAGGAAACTCAACCATCTTTGATCAACGAGCTAGTCAAGTAGAGGCATACTAGTGACACTATGTTTTGTCTATGTATTCACACATGTATGAAGTTTCCGGTTAATACAATTCTAGCATGAATAATAAACATTTATCATGAAATTAGGAATAAATAATAACTTTATTATTGCCTCTAGGGCATATTTCCTTCACATTGAACTTCTTGTAACGTGGGCTGGCTGGGGTCCTGGCGCACTCTATATAAGCCACCCCCTCCACTAGGACAAGGGTTCGCACCCCCTGTAACACACACACGCATAATCCAGTCGACCGCCTCCGGGCACCGAGACGTAGGGCTATTACTTCCTCCGCGAAGGGCCTGAACTCGTAAAACTCGTGTGTACAACTTCGCCATACCTAGGATCTTGCCTCTACATACCTACCCCCCATTCTACTGTCAGTCTTAGATCCATGACATTTGGCGAGAAGAACCGGACAGAGGATCAATCCTTTGTTATAGGAGACTAACTTGATATGTATGAATAAGCAGGGGTCGTTGTTGGCCGCAACCTCGCATGCTGCTGAAGTCTCTGAACTAAAGCAGAGGCTGGAGCGGACCGAGAACGAGCTCGGCAAGGTGAAGATTCGGCTCCAGGAGAAGCAAGGTGAGTGACGACTTGCTGTGTGCTCGGAAAGAATAAGCGCTGTATATTGACCGTAGTGTCGTAATATGTGCAGGAGCCGCGACCAAGGTCGAGGCCCTAAAAAAGGCCTTGGGTGAAGTCGAGGGGAAGGCTGTCCAGCAGCAAGCCGCCCGTAAAAAGCTCAAGGCCCGGGTCAAGGAGGTCCAGCAGGAGCTCCAGGACGCAGTGAAGAAGTTCGAAGCCTTGGAGCGCGAGGCGTCGGTTCGAGAGACCGAACTTACCAAGGTTCGCCAGGGTGTGGAGACCGCACGGAATGAGGCCCGGGACGCTCTCCAGGAGATCCAGGAGGCCAAGAAGATCGCAGCAGGTAAGGCATTTAACATGCAAAGCAAGTATGCGGAGAGGAAATACCTTTTACTAACCCGGATTCTGAGTTGCCCAGGGGCGTTTGCGGATCTACCATGCAGCGTGTCCGATGCTGCGGAGTTCTTCCGAGCCAGAGAAGGGAGCTCCACGGAGAAGCTGTTCTGGTCGCAGTACGTTGCGCCAGAGCATCCGGCGCCCTTTACCGACCAGCTGAAACAGTTGGTGGAGCTGCATAGGGTGGCCGAACTGGCCATGAAGGATTTGATAATCCGGTTGTGGCGAGCCGAAGCTATGCCCGGCAGCTACTTCGGACTCGTCAAGCGGCTGGTGGAAGCCTGTCCGCGGTTGGACACCGTCAAACGATCAGTCTGCATCGAAGGTGCCTGCATGGCCTTCGCCCATTGCAATATGTGGTGGGCGAAGATGAACGCCGTTGAAGTGGCCAGAGGGCCGCCAAAGGGCAAGGAGCACCGCACACCCGAGCGATATTTTGCGGATGTCCTGGAAGGGTCTCGACTTGCAGCAGCGCAGTGCGGGCAGGATATCATTTTCGAATGAATACATTCGTGTTGTCTTTGCTTTGTATGATTGAAACAAAGTCGGTTTGTAATATAATTTTTGTTATGTTTTGATTGTTTCCTCCTGTGCGGCCGTGGTGTATGGAATTTTGAGGGTTGGCCAGTCGTCGGCTTCGGCCCTCACGTAGGTAGTATGGAGGTGTTCAGGATGGAATCTAAAAAATCTTGATCCAATTATATGGTCCTGGAAGGAGTTGTTTAGCGCAACGAACCAGGAAATCAGACTATGCGGCTTAAACGCCTTCACTTAGCCATAGGAGTTTTATAATAAAACATGGGCGCAACCCCTGGTATACGAACTAGGGTGCTGTCGGCGTCTGATCGGGAAATGCCGATCCTTCGCATAATGCGGAAAAAAATCTCTATCGATTTGTAACCCTCGAACAGCTGACCGGCTCTCGCCGCATCATGACAGTCAGTTTTCGGCTTTCTCTACTAAGGTGCTCATCCGGTTTAGACCAGGGCACAATTGCAGTAGTTCTCCCTTTACTACCCTAGCCAATGTAGCGGAACATAGGGTAGCAAGCACAGCAGCCGGGCAACCCAACTATTGACCAAAGACATGATTCGGAGCCGATGCATATAATGCTAAATTCGGGGTGCCGATCTTTTCTATAAGAAGTGTTCGGACTTTGTTGCCGTGTATGGGGCGATGAGGTGCCCCTGGCAAATATGGAACGTACCAGAGTGTACGGGTGTTATAAGATAAGTAATTAAAGGAAAATAGAAGGAGAACAGAGATAATATCTGGGGCCATTGAACTTGGACTGTGAACTGTTTCCATTATGGTTGGATTAATGCGTCAAAGCACATTGATACAAAATAGTGCAATAAGCAACCGGCTATTTGACATGCCATAACCAAAGGCGAGCTGCGTGTGGGTCCCGAAAACGGGTTGAATTGACCTCTAGAGCTTCCCCTATACGCCTGTGCTCTGTGCCAGTCCGGTGTATTTATCCTTTGACCGGACCAGTAATCAGGCCATCGAAGGAGGCCTGCATAAAAGAAACCTGAAAAAAGGGAAAAGAAAATAGTAAAGTAATATGTGTGTCCGGGATCGGTCTAGCCGAACTGTAGATCCCAGGCTAGCTTGTGCCTCCGTCGATGCCCATGGATTTTGAGTGCGTAATTATGTACGCGTGGAAAGAATGCCACTATCTCATCGGGACTGGGACGGAGGCCGAATTGCTAATCGAGCTCTTGACAAGCCGAACCGTCGTGTTGTAGTGTGGTCCGGACCCTCTTAGTGATGTCCAGGGGTTCGGCAACCGGATTACGGTTCTGCTTGAGAAGGCCGCTCTGTACCTCTGCTGCTAGGGCGGCTGTGTGCTCCTCTGTTCAGAGGGAGTGTTCAGTGTTGCCATTGACTGTTATGACGCCGCGTGGACCGGGCATTTTGAGATTGAGATAAGCATAGTGTGGCACTGCGTTGAATCTAGCAAACGCGGTTCGTTCAAGCAGTGCGTGGTAGCCGCTGCAGAAGGGGACAACGTCGAAGATTAACTCTTCGCTTCGGAAGTTGTCCGGAGAACCGAAGACCACCTCCAGCGTGATTGAGCCCGTACAACGGGCCTCTACACCTGGTATGACTCCTTTAAAGGTAGTCCTTGTGGGTTTGATTCGTGAGGGATTAATGCCCATCTTCCGCACTGTATCCTGATAGAGCAGGTTGAGGCTGCTTCCACCATCCATTAGGACTCGTGCTAGGTGAAATCCGTCGATGATTGGGTCGAGGACCAGTGCAGCCAAACCGCCGTGGCGGATACTAGTTGGGTGATCTTGACGATCGAAGGTGATCGGGAATGAGGACAACGGATTGAATTTTGGGGCGACTGGCTCTACCGCGTAGACGTCCCTGAGTGCTCGTTTGCGTTCCCTTTTGAGGATGTGTGTAGCGTATATCATGTTCACCGTTTTGACTTGAGGGGGAAATTTCTTCTGCCCCCCAATGTTCGGCTGCCGGGGCTCTTCGTCCTTGTCCTTACTTTGTGATCCCTTTTCTTTGTTCTCGGCATTTAACTTGCCAGCCTGTTTGAAGACCCAACAATCTCTGTTGGTATGATTGTCTTGTTTGTTTGGGGTGCCATGTATCTGGCACAGACGATCTAGTATGCGGTCCGGGCTGGATGGTCCCTCATTGTTCCTTTTGTAGGGCTTTTTCCGCTGGCCGGACTTGGAGCCGCTGAATCCGGCATTGACCGTGGTGTCATCGATGTTATCGCCATTGTTTCGGTGTTTGTGTCTATTGCGCCGGAGCTTGCCAGTGCTGTTCTTGGCCTCGGAGGGGCCTGCCTCGCTGGCTATGTTTTTGCTACGAGCCAGCCAGCTGTCCTCACCCGCGCAAAAGCGGGTCATGAGTGCTGTGAGAGCTGCCATGGATTTCGGCTTTTCTTGGCCGAGGTGGCGGGCGAGCCATTCGTCACGGATGCTGTGCTTGAAGGGTGCTAGGGCTTCGGCATCTGGACAGTCAACGATCTGGTTCTTTTTGGTTAGGAACCTAGTCTAGAATTTTCTGGCTGATTCTCTGCGTTGTTGGACTATATGACTTAAGTCTTCGGCATCTGGTGGCTAGACATAAGTACCTTGGAAGTTGTCAAGAAAAGCTTCTTCCAACTCCTCCCAGCTGCCGATAGAATTTTCAGGCAGGCTATTTAGCCAGTGTCTAGCTGGCCCCTTCAATTTTAGTGGGAGGTATTTGATGGCGTGGAGATCGTCTCCTCGGGCCATATGGATGTCGAGAATAAAGTCCTCGATCCACACTGCGGGATCGATTGTTCCGTCGTATGATTCAATATTGACGGGCTTGAACCCCTCGGGGAATTCGTGATCCAGTACTTCATCTGTGAAGCAGAGAGGGTGTGCGGCGCCTCTATATCGGGCCGCGTCACGGCGCACCTCCGATGAAGTCCGTCTGCGGTTATCGGCTCGAGTGTGACTAGGTTTGTCACGTCCGAATAGGTAGTCGTCATCCCGAGTCGGGAAGCGCCCTCGCGATCCGTATATTGATCTGGTGTGTCCTACTCTGCTATCCAGTTCCCGCCGAAGGTCGTATGTATGGTCCCGAGCTGTTCTGTCCCTGTTTTTGCGAGGCGGTGGGGCGGGCTGTTGTTCAGCCTGAGTTGCCGTTTTATCCCGACCGCGGGGTGGTCGGTCCGCCGCGCTATCCCGACCACGTGGTGGTCGTTCCGCATTACGCGAGGGAGGTATGGGATCTGGTGCCTCCTCATCGAACTGAGGTAGCAGTCTGCGCTTTGGGTAACTCATGGCTGGGCGCTTGAGGCCGTATTCTTCGGCTGCCAGTGAAGGAAATATGCCCTAGAGGCAATAATAAAGTTATTATTTATTTTCTTATATCATGATAAATGTTTATTATTCATGCTAGAATTGTATTAACCGGAAACTTAGTACATGTGTGAATACATAGACAAACATAGTGTCACTAGTATGCCTCTACTTGACTAGCTTGTTGATCAAAGATGGTTATGTTTCCTAGCCATAGACATGAGTTGTCATTTGATTAACGGGGTCACATCATTAGGAGAATGATGTGATTGACTTGACCCATTCCGTTAGCTTAGCACTTGATCGTTTAGTATGTTGCTATTGCTTTCTTCATGACTTATACATGTTCCTATGACTATGAGATTATGCAACTCCCGTTTACCGGAGGAACACTTTGTGTGCTACCAAACGTCACAACGTAACTGGGTGATTATAAAGGTGCTCTACAGGTGTCTCCGAAGGTACTTGTTGGGTTGGCGTATTTCGAGATTAGGATTTGCCACTCCGATTGTCGGAGAGGTATCTCTGGGCCCACTCGGTAATGCACATCACTTAAGCCTTGTAAGCATTGCAACTAATGAGTTAGTTGCGGGATGATGTATTACGGAACGAGTAAAGAGACTTGCCGGTAACGAGATTGAACTAGGTATTGAGATACCGACAATCGAATCTCGGGCAAGTAACATACCGATGACAAAGGGAACAACGTATGTTGTTATGCGGTTTGACCGATAAAGATCTTCGTAGAATATGTGGGAGTCAATATGAGCATCCAGGTTCCGCTATTGGTTATTGACCGGAGACATGTCTCGGTCATGTCTACATTGTTCTCGAACCCGTAGGGTCCGCACGCTTAAAGTTCGATGACGGTTATATTATGAGTTTATGTGTTTTGATGTACCGATGGTAGTTCGGAGTCCCAGATGAGATCGAGGACATGACGAGGAGTCTCGAAATGGTCGAGACGTAAAGATCGATATATTGGATGACTATATTCGGACATCGGAAAAGTTCCGAGTGATTCGGGTATTTTTCGCAGTACCGGAGAGTTATGGGAATTCGCCGGGGAGTATATGGGCCTTATTGGGCTTTAGGAGAAAGAGAGAGGAGAGGTTGGGCGCCCCCCAAGGCCTAGTCCGAATTGGACTAGGGGGAGGGGCTGCTCCCCCTCCTTCCTTCTCTTCTCTCTCCCCTTTCCTTGACTCCTACTCCTACTACTTGGAAGGGGGGAATCTGGTACCTCTTGAGCACTGCGTTGGTTTTCCCTTGAAGAGGAAAGGGTGATGCAGCAAAGTAGCGTAAGTATTTCCCTCAGTTTTTGAGCAAAGTAGCGTATGTATTTCCCTCAGTTTTTGAGAACCAAGGTATCAATCCAGTAGGAGGCTACGCGTGAGTCCCTCGCACCTACACGAAACAAATAAATCCTCGCAACCAACGCGATAAGGGGTTGTCAATCCCTACACGGTCACTTACGAGAGTGAGATCTGATAGATATGATAGGATAATATTTTTGGTATTTTTATGATAAAGATGCAAAGTAAAATAAAAGCAAAGTAAAAAGCAAAGGAAATAACTGAGTGTTGGAAGATTAATATGATGAAGATAGACCCGGGGGCCATAGGTTTCACTAGTGGCTTCTCTCATGAGCATAAGTATTTTACGGTGGGTGAACAAATTACTGTTGAGCAATTGACAGAATTGAGCATAGTTATGAGAATATCTAGGTATGATCCTGTATATAGGCATCACGTCTGAGACAAGTAGACCGACTCCGGCCTGCATCTACTATTATTACTCCACACATCGACGGCTATCCAGCATGCATCTAGAGTATTAAGTTCATAAGAACAGAGTAATGCCTTAAGCAAGATGACATGATGTAGAGGGATAAATTCATGCAATATGATAAAAACCCCATCTTGTTATCCTCGATGGCAACAATACTATACGTGCCTTGCTGCCCCTACTGTCACTGGGAAAGGACACCGCAAGATTGAACCCAAAGCTAAGCACTTCTCCCATTGCAAGAAAGATCAATCTAGTAGGCCAAACCAAACTGATAATTCGAAGAGACTTGCAAAGATAACCAATCATACATAAAAGAATTCAGAAGATTCAAATATTGTTCATAGATAAACTTGATCATAAACCCACAATTCATCGATCTCAACAAACACACCGCAAAAGAAGATTACAGCGAATAGATCTCCACGAGAGAGGGGGAGAACATTGTATTGAGATCCAAAAAGAGAGCAGAAGCCATCTAGCTACTAACTATGGACCCGAAGGTCTGAGGTAAACTACTCACACTTCATCGGAGAGGCTATGGTGTTGATGTAGAAGCCCTCCGTGATCGATGCCCCTTCCGGCGGAGCTCCGGAAATGGCCCCAAGATTGGATCTCGTGGGTACAGAAGGTTGTGGCGGTGGAATTAGGTTTTTGGCTCCGTATCTGGTCGTTTGGGGGTACGTAGGTATATATAGGAGGAAGAAGTACGTCGGTGGAGCAACAGGGGGCCCACGAGGGTGGAGGGCACGCCCTAGGGGGTAGGCGCGCCCCCTACCTCGTGGCTTCCCTGTTGGTTGCTTGACGTAGGGTCCAAGTCTCCTGGATCATGTTCGTTCCGAAAATCACGTTCCCGAAGGTTTCATTCCGTTTGGACTCCTTTTGATATTCTTTTTCTGCGGAACTCTGAAATAGGCAAAAAAACAGCAATTCTAGGCTGGGACTCCGGTTAATAGGTTAGTCCCAAAAATAATAGAAAAGTGAATAATAATGCCCAATAATGTCCAAAACAGAAGATAATATAGCATGGAGCAATCAAAAAATATAGATACGTTGGAGACGTATCAAGCATCCCCAAGCTTAATTCCTGCTCGTCCTCGAGTAGGTAAATGATAAAAACAGAATTTTTGATGCGGAGTGCTACTTGGCATAATTTCAATGTAATTCTTCTTAATATGAATATTCAGATCCGAAAGATTCAAGACAAAAGTTTATATTGACATAAAAATAATAATACTTCAAGCATACTAACTGAGCAATTATGTCTTCTCAAAATAACATGGCCAAAGAAAGTTATCCCTACAAAATCATATAGTCTGGCTATGCTCTATCTTCACCACACAAAATATTTAAATCATGCACAACCCCGATGACAAGCCAAGCAATTGTTTCATACTTTTGACATTCTCAAACTTTTTCAATCTTCACGCAATACATGCGCGTGAGCCATGGACATAGCACTATATGTGGAATAGAATGGTGGTTGTAGAGAAGACAAAAAGGAGAAGATAGTCTCACATCAACTAGGTGAGGGAGTCCTGGATTAGGGGGTCCTCGGATAGCCGGACTATATCCTTTGGCTGGACTGTTGGACTATGAAGATACAAGACTCAAGACATCGTCCCGTGTCCGGATGGGACTCTCCTTGGCGTGGAAGGCAAGGTTGGCAATACGGATATGTAGATCTCCTCCCTTGTAACCGACTCTGTGTAACCCTAGCCCCCTTCGGTGTCTATATAAACCGGAGGGTTTAGTCCGTAGGACAACAACAATCATACCATAGGCTAGCTTCTAGGTTTAGCCTCTACGATCTCATGGTAGATCAACTCTTGTAATACTCATATCATCAAGATCAATCAAGCAGGAAGTAGGGTATTACCTCCATTGAGAGGGCCCGAACCTGGGTAAACATCGTGTCCCCCGCCTCCTGTTACCATCCGCCTTAGACGCACAGTTCGGGACCCCCTACCCGAGATCCGCCGGTTTTGACACCGACATTGGTGCTTTCATTGAGAGTTCCACTGTGCCGTCACCGTAAGGCTAGATGGCTCCTTCGATCATCGGCAACGATGCGGTCCAGGGTGAGGTTTTCCTCCCCGGACAGATCTTCGTATTCGGTGGCTTCGACTGCGGGCCAACTCGCTTGGCCATCTGGAGCAGATCGAGAGCTACGCCCCTGGCCACCAGGTCAGGTTTGGAAACTTGAATTATACTGCCGACATCCGCAGAGACTTGATCTTCGACGGATTCGAGCCCATGTCAGGTGCGCCACACAATCACGACGAGCATGATTTAGCTCTGTCATCGGACAGTGTTCGGGAGATCACACCTGCAACCACTCCGGCCCTCAATCCGGAACAAATTGCGCCATCTGAGGACAGGCGGATGGACCCCGCCACGGAGGCCGCACACCCAGTGGCGATAGAGCCGAATACTGACTTCACCTCCTACGAGACCCGTGTTGCCGAACCGTTGGATTCGTCACCGGCCATGGACTCTGAGCCGCCTGCGTCTGTGCCCATCGAATCCGATTGGGCACCGATCATGGAGTTTACCTCCGCGGATATCTTTCAGCACTTGCCTTTTGGCGACGTGCTAAACTCGTTGAAGTCTCTCTCCCTGTCAGGAGACCCTTGGCTGAACTATGTCCGGCTAGAATGGGATGCGGACGACGAAGAAATTCGCACCCCACCCACCACCCACTTAGTAGCCACTGTCGACGATTTAACCGACATGCTCGACTTCGGCTCTGAAGACATCGACGGTATGGACGACGATGCAGGAGACGAACAAGAACCACCGCCCATAGGGCGCTGGACTGCCGCCTCATCATATGACATATACATGGTGGACACCCCCAAAGAGGGGGATGGCGATAAGACAACGGGGGATAATCCCTCCAAGAAGCAATCCAAGCACCGACGTCAACGGCGCCGCTCTAAGTCCCGCCATAGCAAAAGCAGCGATACCGGCACAAGAGACAATAACACTCCGAATAGTGCCGAAGTCAATGATAATCCCCTCCAGCCAGACCTAGAGCGGGAGGATGAAAAAGCTAGCCCTCCGGAATAGGCAGCAGACGAAGAATCGGAGGATGACAATTACATGCCTCTCTCCGAAGACGAGGTGAGCCTCGGCAACGAAGAATTTATCGTGCCTGAGGATCCCATCGAACAGGAGCGCTTCAAGCGCCGACTTATAGCAACAGCAAACAGCCTGAAGAAAAAACAACAACAGCTTCGAGCTGATCAAGATTTGCTAGCGGATAGATGGACTGAAGTCCTGGCGGCTGAGGAATATGAACTCGAGTGCCCAACCAAGAGTTACCCAAAGTGCAGGTTGCTACCCCAACTCGAGGAGGAAGCATTGAAACCTACATCACCAGCGTATGATGCGGCTGGCCGGCCACCTCGTGGCCGAGACAGAGAGGCTTATCAGCCCGAAGTACAGCCCGCACCCCGCCGCCATTCAAACAAAAATACCAAGGCCTGGGGTAACACGCGAAACCTGCGAGACGTATTGGAAAACAAAGCAAAACATGCAAGATCGATCTACGGATCACGGGGGCGCGCCCCAACGCGGGACGATGACTGTCACGCAGGATATGCTAAAAGCAAATCCGGTCGGGCCGAATACAGCAAACAAGACTCGTATGAACTGCATCGAGATATAGCCCGGCACAGAGGCGCCGCACACCCTCTATGCTTCACTGATGAAGTAATGGATCACGAATTCCCAGAAGAGTTTAAACCCATAAACATTGAATCATATGATGGTACTACAGACCCCGCGGTATGGATAGAAGACTTCTTCCTCCACATTCACATGGCCCGCGGGGATGATTTACATGCCATCAAGTATCTCCCGCTAAAACTCAAAGGGCCGGCTCGGCATTGGCTCAATAGCTTGCCGGCAAACTCCATCGGAAGTTGGGAGAGCCTGGCAGATGCGTTCCTGGACAATTTCCAGGGCACTTATGTGCGACCGCCGGACGCTGACGATTTAAGTCATATAACTCAGCAGCCAGGGGAATCGGCCAGGAAATTGTGGACCCGGTTCCTAACTAAGAAGAACCAAATTGTCGACTGTCTGGATGCAGAGGCCTTAGCGGCATTTAAGCATAACATCCGTGACGAGTGGCTCGCCCGGCACCTCGGCCAGGAGAAGCCAAAATCCATGGCAGCCCTCACGACACTTATGACCCGCTTTTGCGCGGGCAAAGATAGCTGGTTGGCTCGTAGTAACAATACATCAAGAAAACCTGGCACGTCAGAGGCCAGGGATAGCAATGGCAAACCACGACGCAACAAACACAAGTGCCGCAAATATGGTGAAAACGCCGAAAGTACGGCAGTTAATGCCGGGTTTAGGGGCTCAAAATCCGGTTAGCGGAAAGGGCCACCCAAAAGTAACAATTCGGGTCCATCCAGTCTGGACCGCATACTCGATCGCCAATGCCAAATTCATGGCACCCCAGGAACGCCAGCCAACCATACCAACAGAGAATCTTGGGTCTTCAAACAAGCCGGCAGGACAGGTGCCAAAAACGGAGAAGAGGGGTCTCAAAGCAATGATGGCGACAAAGAGCCCAGATCACCGAATACAGGAGGGCAAAAGAAACTTCCCCCGCATATTCAATCGGTGAATGTGGTAAATACCACCCAAATTCCCAACTCGGACCGGATATGCACCCTTAGGGATGCCGACTTAACGGAACTAGTCGTCCCACAATATAAACTAGGACCGGTCATCTTCAACCGCACGGATCGTCCGGTTAACGCCAATCAGGCAATCCAGCCGCACTAGTCCTCGACCCAATAATTGACGGGTTCCACCTCACGCGAGTCCTTATGGACGGAGGCAGCAGTCTAAATCTGCTTTACCAGGACACAATGCGCAAGATGGGCATCGATCATTCGGTGATCAAACCCACTAAAGCCACTTTCAGAGGCATTATACCAGGTGTGGAAGCCAGTTGTACAGGCTCCATTGCCCTTGAGGTAGTCTTCGGATCACCGGAAAATTACCGTGCCGAAGAGTTAATCTTCGAAATCGTCCCTTTCTGCAGTGATTATCAGGCACTGCTCGGACGAACCACGTTTGCTCTATTCGACGCGGTGCCACACTACGCCTACTGTAAACTCAAGATGTCCGGTCCACGCGGCGTCATCACGGTCAATGGCAGGGCCGAATCTTCCCTCGGCACCAACAAGTACACCACTGCCTTAGCAGCAGAAGCAACGAGCAGCACCTTGCAGCCGAAGCTCGAGTCGGCGTCCAGGCTCCCGGACACCATCAAGGGACTCCGAACTACTTCGCGGAAGGATAGCCCGGCTCGTCCAGAGCTCAATTAAACACTCCAGCGAAGGCCAGGACAGGCCGCACTCAGCGGCTCAACCGCTCTCCGGCACGCAAACATTTCTTACATTTCCTTCACAGGTTCACCTTTGCGCCGACCAGGATGGGCTATACGGAGGCAGCTTGAATGCGCAAGGGAATCCTTAGACATTCCCCGTAATGACCATCCGGCTATATTACGGATCCACACTCAGCTTCTTCCCCCTGGTCTCAGCAGGTTCCGCAATCATATTCCTTTTTTATCACATTACTTTTACACATACGAATAGACGTACTATTCAAATACAACATGTGGATTTATATGACGTTTACCCGCTATTATTTCTTATTGAAATTCTTTTGTCAAGTGGCATCCGTACACAGCAATATGCCTTAAAATATGCCAGGGGCTTCGTTTTACCCATAACACGGCAATAAAGTCCGAACACCTTCATGGAAGTTCGGCACCCCGAACCTATAGCATTATATGCATCAGCTTCGAATCATGTCTTGGGTCAATAGTTGGGTTTGCTCGGCTCCCATGTTTTGGTACCTTACGTTCCGCTATATCGGCTAAGGTAGCACTGGGAGAACTACTGCGATTGTGTCCCGGTTCTTCGGGACGAGCACCTCAGTAGAGAAAGCCGAAAACTGACTGTCATGATACGGCGAGAGCTGGTCAGCTGTTCGAGAGGTCACAAAATCTTTAAGGATTTCTCCCGCATAATGCCATAACCAATGCAGCGTGTGACGGATCAGTTTTTCCTTCGATCAAGTGCTTATAGAGCCCCTAGTACGGTCTTCCGAACACCAGGGGCTGCGCCTACCTTACTAAAGCTCCTATGGCTAAGTGAGAGTGATAAAGCCCTATAGTCCGATTGCTTGGTTTGTTGTGCTGAGCACCTCCTTCGAAGGACCCAAAACTGGGATAAAGAGTGCTCAGGTTTATCCCGAACACCCCCGTACTTCTTACGTGGGGGCAGAAGCCGACGACTGGCCAACTCTCAGGTTTAACATATAAAACGGCCGCACAGGAGGGTAAACTTTTATATAACAGGCAACAAAGAAATGACCTTGTTCAAACATTTCAAAGGACAACATGATTGGCACTCATGGAAATATAATGTCATTGGTGCATAGCTCCGCTGCAAGGTAGGATCCTTTTAGGACACCCTCATAATATAATCCGGGCTTGCGGTGCTCCTTCCCCTCTGGCGGTCCTTCGGTCATCAGCTTTTCAGCATCCATTTTCCCCCAGTGCACCTTTGCCCGGGCGAAGGCCATTCGCGCACCTTCTATACAGACCAACCGCTTGATGACGTCAAGTCGAGGGCAAGCGCTTACAAGCCGCTTCACGAGCCCGAAGTAGCTTCTTGGAATCGGCTCGGCAGGCCATAGCCGGATAACCAAATCTTTCATGGCTAGTTCCGCCTCCTTATGCAGTTCGATCAGCTGTTTCAGTTGATCGGCAAAAGGCACCGGATAATTCGGTGCCAAATACTGCGAACAGAAGAGCTTATCTGCAGTGTTCCTTTCTTCGGCTCGGTAGAATTGGGCGGCATCTGATATGCTGCGGGGTAGCTCGGCAAATACCCCTGAGAAATCCGGATTCAAAATTAGAAACATAGTTTTCCCCTCAAATACTTGCTTTACATGGAAAAAGCCTTACCCGCCGCGATCTTTCTCGCCTCTTGGATTCCCTGCAGGGCGCTTTGGGTTCCCCCCCGGGCATCGCTCGCGGCCTGATGCACCTTGGTGAGTTCGGATTCTTTCTCCGTTAAACTCTGCTCCAAGGTCTCGCATTTCCTCACGACCTCTTGCAGCTCCTGCTCAGCTTTAATAACCCTGGCCTCATGCTTCTCACGAAGAGCCTGCTCAGTAGCTGCCTTTTTCTCGGCCTCGGCCACAGCCTTCTTAAGGGCCTCAACTTCGGTCACAATCCCTAGCGCAAATCATGAAGTTTATTTCATACTGAAAATTCATTCGCAATAAACGCGAACAAGACTTGTGCATACCTTGTTTATCTCTCAACTGCATTTTCAATTGGCCAAGTTCTTCTTTGGCCTGCTCCAGACTTTGATTCAGCCCGGAGATCTCCGCAGTATGAGAAGCAGCAGCCGCTACGGACGCCTGCTTATAACAGAAGAGAAATAGATGTCATTCAGTGAGTTTTCCTGCGAACATAAATTCGATCCTCTGTCCGGTTCTTTCTTTCACCGAACAGTGTATCAGGGGCTACTATCTATACTATGACACTCTCCGAAAACTCATAAAACATACCTCAAAGCCTCTTATAAGGCTGATACAGGCTTCATTCAGTCCACTCTCAGCTGTCTGAATCTTCTCAATCACCGCACCCATAAGGGCACGGTGTTCATCAACGATGGAGGCGCTCTTCAGCGCCACCAACAAAGCATCCGACACCTCTGGTTGGACAGAGGT
The DNA here is from genome assembly GCF_018294505.1 of Triticum aestivum. Lineage (NCBI taxonomy): Eukaryota > Viridiplantae > Streptophyta > Magnoliopsida > Poales > Poaceae > Triticum > Triticum aestivum. Next base: position 301,124,177 of record NC_057808.1, on the reverse strand, counting down.
TGCCGATGGAACAGGCACGCCCCCTCCAGCCGAGGGAGGCTGCCTGCTCGATTCTGGAGCCTTATAGATCTCTGGAATCGCATCCGGCTGGGAGCCGAACTCAGGATGGCCCCCGCCGTCCGCTCCCATGGGAATCTTTTCCCCCATGTGTCCGGCCCCTGAGGTTTGACCTCCAGGCGCCGCCTTCACGGTCTTTTCCTCTCCTCCTTGGTTGGGGTCCTTCTGGGATGAAGCCTCGGTGTTATGCACCTGTTTGGAGGAAGGGGTCTTTGGGGGCGTCCCGCTCTCCATAGCATCCAAGCTTAGCGAATCCTCCGATGAGGATTGTTTGGTACGGGACCTCGCCGGACAAACAAAAAATATGGCTTAGGTTAAAATACTATGCCATGACGAGTCTGGACGCCTAAAACATACTCAGATTTTATATACTTACGAGTTCACCAGGGGCTGGCCCCTGGGATCCCATGCCGGGCCGCTGTCGGCGGCGGCAGTAGACTCCTCCGGAAGAGGAGCCTTTCCCCTTTTGGGCAGCTCGGCCTCCAAGTGTACGGAGGCCGTCCTCTTCTTTCTTCCCCCCGCAGAAGACTCATCTTCCTCCTCCTCCTCGTCCTCTTCGTAGGCGGAATGGGCATCAGAGCCTTCAGATATTGTGTCCGAAGTGCCGCGGCGACGAAGGCCGCCTCGGCCCTCTTCTTCGGCACCTTGTAAGGCGCCGGGACCAGCATCTTCATCAGAAGTGGGACGGCCGGTTCTTCGGGCAGCGGGGCCGGACAATGGATCCGCTCCGCCTTCTTCGTTCAGCCCTGGGAGAGTTGTATAAAAACACGTTAAGCGCTTCCTTTGGTTACGCGGATAAAAAGTTTGATGAACTACCGAACTTGCAGGGCGGGACAGTTGGTACCCGCGGTCCTCGGCGGAGTCCGGCCATGATTTGCTGAACTTGAAAAGCACCTTCCAGATGTCCTTGTGCGAGGAGCCGAAAAGCTCTCGCAAGGTTTGGTGCCTGGCCGGATCGAATTCCCATAGATTGCAAGTCCGGTGCTGACAAGGCAGGATCCGGCGAACTAGTATCACCTGGACCACATTGACAAGTTCAATGTTCTTGTCTCCCATATCTTTAACGCATGTCTGGAGCATCGACAATTCCTCGGATGAGGACCAGTCCAGGCCTTTCTTGACCCAGGATGTAAGCCGCAGGGGGGCACCGGATCGAAACTCGGGAGAGGCGGCCCATTCCGTGCCGCGCGGCTCAGTGATATAAAACCACTGTTGTTGCCACTCCTTGACAGAATCATTAAAGGTTCCCGTTGGCCATATGACATTGGGCATCTTGCTGACCATAGAGCCCCCGCACTCGGCGTGCTCGCCGCCCACCACCTTGGGCTTCACATTAAAAATCTTCAGCCATAAACTGAAGTGCAGCGAGATGCGGAGAAAAGCCTCGCGCACGACAATGAATGTCGAGATGTTGAGGAAGGAATTAGGGGACATATCGTGAAGATCGATCCCATAGTAATACATGATGCCATGAACGAACGGGTGGAGGGGAAACCCTAGCCCGTGGACAAAGTGAGGGAGGAATACAACCCTCTCGTGGGGTTCCGGAGTAGGGACGATCTGTCCCGCCGTCGGGAGACGGTGGCTGATTTTCTTGGCCAGGTACCCGGCCTCCCGAAGCTTTTTGATATCCTTCTCTCGGACGGTAGAGGCCATCCATTTGCCTCCTGCTCCGGATCCGGACATCTTCGGAAGGCCTTTTGTGGGCAGAGAAGATGAACGCTTGGGCGCTGGAGCTTGGGCGGAGGGGAATGAATCGGGAAGTAGAAAGCGTGGGTGCGAAAGGGAGCTCTTATCCCCTTATAAAGGCAGCAGGGATTCTGTGCCTCCCCACTTGCCTGGTAAAACTGCTTATTCCCCAAGCGCCATAATTGATGGCACGGTTGGGTTACCCACACCCGTATTGATGAGAATCCCGTGATAAGGGGACACGATCTCTGCTTCGACAAGACGTGCCAAGAAAACCACCTCGCGATATGTGCAGCGGCTGGTTGTGAAAAACGGTTCGAATAATGATCGGGTCGTGATGCGATGTCATGCTGAATGTGTCAGCAGATTAGATTTGTGGAAATATTATTCTCTCTACGGTGGTATGTGGAATTTGTTTTGCAGAGCCGGACACTATCCTTGTGTTCAAAATATTCTATGGAGTATTCGGAGGAGGAACCCGCCTTGCAATGCCGAAGACAATCTGCGCGCCGAACTCATCGTCATTGAAGCCTGGTTCAGGGGCTACTCAGGGAGTCCTGGATTAGGGGGTCCTCGGACAGCCGGACTATATCCTTTGGCCGGACTGTTGGACTATGAAGATACAAGACTCAAGACTTCGTCCCGTGTCCGGATGGGACTCTCCTTGGCGTGGAAGGCAAGGTTGGCAATACGGATATGTAGATCTCCTCCCTTGTAACCAACTCTGTGTAACCCTAGCTCCCTCCGATGTCTATATAAACCGGAGGGTTTAGTCCGTAGGACAACAACAATCATACCATAGGCTAGCTTCTAGGGTTTAGCCTCTACGATCTCGTGGTAGATCAACTCTTGTAATACTCATATCATCAAGATCAATCAAGCAGGAAGTAGGGTATTACCTCCATTGAGAGGGCCCGAACCTGGGTAAACATCGTGTCCCCCGCCTCCTGTTACCATCTGCCTTAGACACACAGTCCGGGACCCCCTACCCGAGATCCGCCGGTTTTGACACCGACACTAGGCGTATCAACGGGCTATGGAGATGCCCATCAATAGATATCAATGTGAGTGAGTAGGGATTGCCATGCAACGGATGCACTAGAGCTATAAGCATATGAAAGCTCAACAAAAGAAACTAAGTGGGTGTGCATCCAACTCGCTTGCTCACGAAGACCTAGGGCATTTTGAGGAAGCCCATCATTGGAATATACAAGCCAAGTTCTATAATGAAAAATTCCCACTAGTATATGAAAGTGACAAAATAAGAGACTCTCTATCATGAAGATCATGGTGCTACTTTGAAGCACAAGTGTGGTAAAAGGATAGTAACATTGTCCCTTCTCTCTTTTTCTCTCATCATTTTTTTATTTGGGCCTTTTTTTGGCCTCTTTTTTTCGTCCAGAGTCTCATCCCGACTTGTGGGGGAATCATAGTCTCCATCATCCTTTCCTCACTTGGGACAATGCTCTAAAAATGATGATCATCACACTTTTATTTTCTTACAACTCAACAATTACAACTCGATACTTAGAACAAAATATGACTCTATGTGAATGCCTCCGGCGGTGTACTGGGATATGCAATGAATCAAGAGTGACATGTATGAAATAATTATGAACGGTGGCTTTGCCACAAATACAATGTCAACTACATGATCATGCAAAGCAATATGACAATGATGGAACGTGTCATAATAAATGGAACGGTGGTAAGTTGCATGGCAATATATCTCGGAATGGCTAGGAAATGCCATGATAGGTAGGTATGGTGGCTGTTTTGAGGAAGGTATATGGTGGGTGTATGATACCGGCGAAAAGTGCGCGGTATTAGAGAGGCTAGCAATGGTGGAAGGAAGAAAAGTGCGTATAATCCATGGACTCAACATTAGTCATAAAGAACTCATATACTTATTGCAAAAATCTACAAGTTATCAAAGCAAAGTATTACGCGCATGCTCCTAGGGGGATAGATTGGTAGTAAAATACCATCGCTCATCCCCGACCGCCACTCGTAAGGAAGACAATCAATAAATAAATCATGCTCCGACTTCATCACATAACGGTTCACCATACGTGCATGCTACGGGAATCACAAACTTTAACACAAGTATTTCTCAAATTCAAAACTACTCAACTAGCATGACTCTAATATCACCATCTTCATATCTCAAAACAATTATCAAGCATCAAACTTCTCATAGTATTCAACACACTCATAAGAATTTTTACTATTCTTGAATACCTAGCATATTAGGATTATTTAAGAAAATTACCATGCTATTTAAGACTCTCAAAATAATCTAAGTGAAGCATGAGAGATCAATAGTTTCTATAAAACAAATCCACCACCATGCTCTAAAAGATATAAGTGAAGCACTAGAGCAAAAACTATATAACTCAAAAGATATAAGTGAAGCACATAGAGTATTCTAATAATTTCCGAATCATGTGTGTCTCTCTCAAAAGGTGTGTACAGCAAGGATGATTGTGGTAAACTAAAAAGCAAAGACTCAAATAATACAAGACGCTTCAAGCAAAACACATATCATGTGGTGAATAAAAATATAGCTCCAAGTAAAGTTACCGATGGAAGTAGACGCAAGAGGGGATGCCTTCCGGGGCATCCCCAAGCTTTGGATTTTTGGTGTACTTAGATTATCTTGAGGATGTCATGGGAATCCCCAAGCTTAGGCTCTTGCCACTCCTTGTTCCATAATCCATCAAATCTTTCACCCAAAACTTGAAAACTTCACAACACAAAACTTAACAGAAAATCTCGTGAGCTCCGTTAGCGAAAGAAAACAAAAGACCACTTCAAGGTACTGTAATGAACTCATTCTTTATTTATATTGGTGTTAAACCTACTGTATTCCAACTTCTCTATGGTTTATAAACTATTTTACTAGCCATAGATTCATCAAAATAAGCAAACAACACACGAAAAACAGAATCTGTCAAAAACAGAACAGTCTGTAGTAATCTGTAACTAACGCAAACTTCTGGAACTCCAGAAAATCAGCCAAAATAGGAAGACCTAGGCAATTTGTTTATTGATCAGCAGCATTTGGAATCAATATTTTATCACGTTCTGGTGATTTTTAACAATTGTTTTCGTGAACACAAAGTTTCTGGAAATTTCTGCAAGATCAAATAACTATCATCCAAGAAGATCCTATAGCTTTAACTTGGCACAAACACTAATTAAAACATAAAAACACATCTAACAAGAGGCTAGATCAAATATTTATTCCTAAACAGAAGCAACAAGCAAAAAACTAAAAATCAAATTGGGTTGCCTCCCAACAAGCGCTATCGTTTAACGCCCCTAGCTAGGCATAAAAGCAAGGATGGATCTAGGTATTGCCATCTTTGGTAGGCAATCCATAAGTGGCTCTCACAATAGATTCATATGGTAGTTTTATTTTCTTCCTAGGGAAGTGTTCCATGCCTTTCTTTAATGGAAATTTGAATCTAATATTCCCTTCCTTCATATCAATAATTGCACCAATCGTTCTAAGGAAAGGTCTACCAAGAATAATAGGACATGAAGGATTGCAATCTATATCAAGAACAATAAAATCTATGGGCACATAGTTCCTATTTGCAACAATAAGAACATCATTAATTCTTCCCCTAGGTTTCTTAATAGTGGAATCCGCAAGGTGCAAGTTTAAGAGCAATCTTCAAAATCACGGAAACCTAGCAAATCACACAAAGTTTTTGGAATCGTGGAAACACTAGCACCCAAATCACACAAAGCATAGCATTCATGATCTTTAATCTTAATTTTAATAGTAGGTTCCCACTCATCATAAAGTTTTCTAGGGATAGAAACTTCCAACTCAAGCTTTTCTTCATAAGATTGCATCAAGGCATCAACGATATGTTTGGTAAAAGCTTTATTTTGACTATAAGTATGAGGAGAATTTAGCATGGATTGCAGCAAGGAAATACAATCTATCAAAGAGCAATTGTCATAATTAAATTCCTTGAAATCCAAAATAGTGGGTTCATTAACATCTAATGTTTTGATTTCTTCAATCCCACTTTTATCAATTTTAGCATCAAGATCTAAAACCTTCGAATTTTTGGAACGCCTTCTAGGTAAAGGTGGATCATATTAAGTCCCATCATTATCAAGATTCATATTGCAAAACAAAGATTTAATAGGGGACACATAAATAACTTTTAGATCTTCATCTTTATTTTCATAGAAATTTTAAGAACACGCTTTTATAAAGTAATCTTTCTTAGCACGCATCCTAGCGGTTCTTTCTTTGCACTCATCAATGGAAATTCTCATGGCTTTGAGAGACTCATTGATATCATGCTTAGGAGGAATAGATCTAAGTTTCAAAGAATCAACATCGAGAGAAATTCTATCAACGTTCCTAGCCAATTCATCAACTTTAAGAAATTTTTCTTCAAGCAAGGCATTGAAATTCTTTTGCGAATTCAAAAACTCTTTAACACTAGTCTCAAATTCAGAGGGCATCTTATTAAAATTTCCATAAGAATTGTTGTAGGAATTACCATAATTATTAGAGGAATTTCTAGGATAAGGCCTAGGATTAAAGTTTCCTCTATACGCGTTGTTACCAAAATTATTCCTACCAACAAAATTCACATCCATAGATTCATTATTATTCTCAATCAAAGTAGACAAAGGCATATCATTGGGATCAGAAGAAACACTCTTAGTAGCAAATAATTTCATAAGGTCATCCATCTTTCACTCAAAACATTAATTTCTTCTATCGCATGCACTTTTTTATTAGTAGATCTTTCAGTGTGCCATTGAGAATAATCAAACATAATATTATCTAGGAGTTTAGTAGCTTCTCCTAAAGTGATTTCCATAAAAGTGCCTCCCGCGGCCGAATCTAAAAGATTTCTAGAAGCAAAATTCAATCCGGCATAAAAAATTTGTATAATCATCCACAAATTCAAACCATGAGTAGGGCAATTATGTATCATTAATTTCATCCTCTCCCAAGCTTGTGCAACATGTTCATGATCAAGTTGCTTAAAATTCATAATATCGTTTCTAAGAGAGATAATCTTAGCGGGAGGAAAATACTTAGAGATAAAAGCATCTTTGCACTTATTCCAAGAATCAATACTATTTTTAGGCAAAGACGAAAACCAAGCTTTAGCACGATCTCTAAGCGAAAAAGGAAATAGCTTCAATTTAACAATATCATTATCAACATCTTTCTTCTTTTGCATATCACACAAATCAACGAAGCTATTTAGATGAGTAGCGACATCTTCACTAGGAAGGCCGACGAATTGATCTTTCATAACAAGATTCAACAAAGCAGCATTGATTTCACAAGATTCAGTATCGGTAAGAGGAGCAATCGGAGTGCTAAGGAAATCATTATTGTTGGTATTGGTAAAGTCACATAATTTGGTGTTATCTTGAGCCATCGTGACAAAGAAGCAATCCAACACACGAGCAAACAAGAGACGGGCAAAAAGAGGCAAACGGAAAAGAGAGGGCGAATAAAACGACAAGGGTGAAGTGGGGGAGAGGAAAACGAGAGGCAAATGGCAAATAATGTAATGCGTGAGATAAGGGTTTGTGATGGGTACTTGGTATGTTGACTTTTGCGTAGACCTCCCCGGCAACGGCGCCAGAAATCCTTCTTGCTACCTCTTGAGCACTGCGCTGGTTTTCCCTTGAAGAGGAAAGGGTGATGCAGCAAAGTAGCGTAAGTATTTCCCTCAGTTTTTGAGAACCAAGGTATCAATCCAATAGGAGGCTACGAGCGAGTCCCTCGCACCTACACGAAACAAATAAATCCTTGCAACCAACGCGATAAGGGGTTGTCAATCCCTACACGGTCACTTACGAGAGTGAGATCTGATAGATATGATAGGATAATATTTTTGGTATTTTTATGATAAAGATGCAAAGTAAAATAAAAGCAAAGTAAAAAGCAATGGAAATAACGAAGTGTTCGAAGATTAATATGATGAAGATAAACCCGGGGGCCATAGGTTTCACTAGTGGCTTCTCTCAAGAGCATAAGTATTTTACGGTGGGTGAACAAATTACTGTTGAGCAATTGACAGAATTGAGCATAGTTATGAGAATATCTAGGTATGATCGTGTATATAAGCATCACGTCCGAGACAAGTAGACCGACTCCTGCCTGCATCTACTACTATTACTCCACACATCGACAGCTATCCAGCATGCATCTAGAGTATTAAGTTCATAAGAACAGAGTAACGCTTTAAGCAAGATGACATGATGTAGAGGGATAAATTCATGCAATATGATAAAAAAAACCATCTTGTTATCCTCGATGCAACAATACAATACGTGCCTTGCTGACCCTACTGTCACTGGGAAAGGACACCGCAAGATTGAACCCAAAGCTAAGCACTTCTCCCATTGCAAGAAAGATCAATCTAGTAGGCCAAACCAAACTGATAATTCGAAGAGACTTGCAAAGATAACCAATCATACATAAAAGAATTCAGAAGATTCAAATATTGTTCATAGATAAACTTGATCATAAACCCACAATTCATCGGTCTCAACAAACACACCGCAAAAGAAGATTACATCGAATAGATCTCCACGAGAGAGGGGAGAACATTGTATTGAGATCCAAAAAGAGAGAAGAAGCCATCTAGCTACTAACTATGGACCCGAAGGTCTGAGGTAAACTACTCACACTTCATCGGAGAGGCTATGGTGTTGATGTAGAAGCCCTCCGTGATCTATGCCCCTTCCGGCGGAGCTCCAGAACAGGCCCCAAGATGGGATCTCGTGGGTACAGAAGGTTGCGGCGGTGGAATTAGGTTTTTGGCTCCGTATCTGATCGTTTGGGGGTATGTAGGTATATATAGGAGGAAGAAGTACGTCGGTGGAGCAACAGGGGGCCCACGAGGGTGGAGGGCGCGCCCCCCTACCTCGTGGCTTCCCTGTTGGTTGCTTGACGTAGGGTCCAAGTCTCCTGGATCATGTTCGTTCCGAAAATCACATTCCCGAAGGTTTCATTCCATTTGGACTCCGTTGTATATTCTTTTTCTGTGAAACTCTGAAATAGGCAAAAAAAACAGCAATTCTAGGCTGGGCCTCCGGTTAATAGGTTAGTCCCAAAAATAATATAAAAGTGAATAATAAAGCCCAATAATGTCCAAAACAGAAGATAATATAGCATGGAGCAATCAAAAATTATAGATACGTTGGAGACGTATCAGAATCCTACTCCCGGTGGGAGTAGGACTCCTAGGGCGCGCCATAGAGAGGGCCGACCCTCCCCTCCTCCACTCCTTTATATACGGGGAGGGGCACCCCTTGGAGACACACCAATTGATCCCTTGGATCTCTTAGCCGTGTGCGGTGCCCCCTCCACCATAGTCCACCTCGATAATATCGTAGCAGTGCTTAGGCGAAGCCCTGCGTCGGTAGAACATCATCATCGTCACCACGCCGTCGTGCTGACGGAACTCTCCCTCAAAGCTCGGCTGGATCGGAGTTCGAGGGACGTCATCGAGTTGAACGTGTGCTGAACTCGGAGGTGTCGTGCGTTCGGTACTTGTTCGGTCGGATCGTGAAGACGTACGACTACATCAACCGCGTTGTGCTAACGCTTCCGCTTTCGGTCTACGAGGGTACATGGACAACACTCTCCCCTCTCGTTGCTATGCATCACTATGATCTTGCGTGTGCGTAGGAATTTTTTTGAAATTACTACGTTACCCAACAGTGGCATCCGAGCCAGGTTTTATGCGTTGATGTTATATGCACGAGTAGAACACAAGTGAGTTGTGGGCGATACAAGTCATACTGCTTACCAGCATGTCACACTTTGGTTCGGCGGTATTGTTGGATGAAGCGGCCCGGACCGACATTACGCGTACGCTTACGCGAGACTGGTTTTACCGCCGTGCTTTGCACACAGGTGACTAGCGGGTGTCAGTTTCTCCAACTTTAGTTGAACCGAGTGTGGCTACGCCCGATCCTTGAGAAGGTTAAAACAGCACTAACTTGACGAACTATCGTTGTGGTTTTGATGCGTAGGTAAGAACGGTTCTTGCTCAGCCCATAGCAGCCACGTAAAACTTGCAACAACAAAGTAGAGGACGTCTAACTTGTTTTTGCAGGGCATGTTGTGATGTGATATGGTCAAGACGTGATGAGATATAAGTTGTTGTATGAGATGATCATGTTTTGTTGAAGTTATCGGCAACTGGCAAAAGCCTTATGATTGTCTCTCTATTGCATAAGATGCAAGCGCCAAATAATTGCTTTACTTTATCGCTATGCGATAGCAATAGTTGCAAGAGCAATAGTTGGCGAGACGACCATGTGACGACACATTGATATAGATCAAGATGATGGAGATCATGGTGTCATGCCGGTGACGATGGAGATCATGACGATGCTTTGGAGATGGAGATCAAAGGCACAAGATGATGATGGCCATATCATGTCACATATTATGATTGCATGTGATGTTTATCTTTTATACATCTTATTTTGCTTAGTTCAGCGGTAGCATTATAAGATGATCTCTCACTAAATTTCAAGATAAAAGTGTTCTCCCTGAGTATGCACCGTTGCCAAAGTTCGTCGTGCCCAGACACCACGTGACGATCGGGTGTGATAAGCTCTACGTCCATCTACAACGGGTGCAAGCCAGTTTTGCGCACGCAGAATACTCAGGTTAAACTTGACGAGCCTAGCATATGCAGATATGGCCTCGGAACACTGAGACCGAAAGGTCGAGCGTGAATCATATAGTAGATATGATCAACATAGTGATGTTCACCATTGAAAACTACTCCATTTCACGTGATGATCAGTAATGGTTTAGTTGATTTGGATCATGTGATCACTTAGATGATTAGAGGGATGTCTATCTAAGTGGAAGTTCTTAAGTAATATGATTAATTGAACTTTAATTTATCATGAACTTAGTCCTGGTAGTATTAGCATATCTATGTTGTAGATCAATAGCTCGCGTTTAGCTCCCCTGTTTTATTTTGATACGTTCCTAGAGAAAACTGAGTTGAAAGATGCTAGTAGCAATGATGCGGATTGGATCCGTGATCTGAGGATTTTCCTCATTGCTGCATAGAAGAATTATGTCCTTGATGCACCGCTAGGTGACAGACCTATTGCAGGAGCAGATGCAGACGTTATGAACATTTGACAAAAGCTCGGTATGATGACTACTTGATAGTTTAGTGCACCATGCTTTACGGCTTAGAATCGGGACTTCAAAAATGTTTTGAAACGCCACGGAGCACATAAGATGTTCCAAGAGTTGAAAGTGGTATTTCATACTCATGCCCGTGTCGAGAGGTATGAGACCTCTGACAGTACTTTGCCTACAAGATGGAGGAGAATAGCTCAACCAGTGAGCATGTGCTCAGATTGTTTGGGTACTACAATTGCTTGAATCAAGTGGGAGTTAATCTTCCATATAAGATAGTAATTGAAATAATTCTCTAGTCACTCTCACCAAGTTACTAGAACTTCGTGATGAACTATAATGTGCAAGGGATGACGAAAACAATTCCCAAGCTCTTTGCGATGCTAAAATCGGCGAAGGTAGAAATCAAGAAAAACATCAAGTGTTGATGGTTGACAAGACCACTAGTTTCAAGAAAAGGGGCAAAGGGAAGAAGGGGAACTTCAAGAAGAACGACAAGCAAGTTGCTGCTCAAGCGAAGAAGCCCAAGTCTGGACCTAAGCCTGAAACTAAGTGCTTCTACTGCAAAGGGACTGGTCACTGGAAGCGGAACTACCCCAAGTAATTGGCGGATAAGAAGGATGGCAAAGTGAACATAGGTATATTTGATATACATGTTATTGATGTGTGCTTTACTAGTGTTTATAGCAACCCCTCAGTATTTGATACTAGTTCAGTTGCTAAGAGTAGTAACTCGAAACGGGAGTTGCAGAATGAACAGAGACTAGTTAAGGGTGAAGTGACGATGTGTATTGGAAATGGTTCCAAGATTGATATGATCATCATCGCACACTCCCTATACTTTCAGGATTAGTATTGAACCTAAAATAAATGTTATTTAGTGTTTGTGTTGAGCATGAATATGATTGGATCATGTTTATTACAATACGGTTATTCATGTAAGATAGAGAATAATTGTTGTTCTGTTTACATGAATAAAACCTTCTATGGTCATACACCCAATGAAAATGGTTTGTTGGATATCGATCATGGTGATACACATTTTCATAATATTGAAGCCAAAAGATGCAAAGTTAATAATGATAGTGCAACTTATTTGTGGCACTGCCGTTTAGGTCATATTGGTGTAAAGCGCATGAAGAAACTCCATGCTGATGGAATTCTGGAATCACTTGATGCTTGCGAACCATGCCTCATGGGCAAGATGACTAAGACTCCGTTCTCCGGAACAATGGAGCGAGCAATTGACTTACTGAAAATAATACATACTGATGTATGCGGTCTGATGAGTGTTAAGGCTCGCGGCAAGTATCGTTATTTTCTGACCTCCACAGATGATTTGAGCAGATATGGGTATATCTACTTGATGAAACACAAGTATAAAACATTTGAAAAGTTCAAAGAATTTCAGAGTGAAGTGGAGAATCATCATAACAAGAAAATAAAGGTTTCTACGATATGATCGCAGAGGTGAAATATTTGAGTTACGAGTTTGGCCTTCAGTTAAAACAATGTGAAATAGTTTCACTACTCACGCCACCTCGAACACCACAGTGTAATGGTGTGTTCGAATGTCATAACCGTACTTTATTGGATATAGTGCAATCTATGATGTTTCTTACCGATTTACCACTATAGTTTTGGGGTTTGCATTAGAGACAGCTGCATTCACGTTAAAAAGGGCACCATCTAAATCCGTTGGGACGACACCGTATGAACTGTGGTTTGGCAGGAAACCAAAGTTGTCGTTTCTTAAAGTTTGGGGTTGCGATGCTTATAAGAAAAAGTTTCATCCTGATAAGCTCAAACCCAGATCGGAGAAATGTGTCTTCATAGGATACTCAAAGGAGACAGTTGGGTACACCTTCTATCACAGATCCGAAGGCAAGATATTCGTTGCTAAGAATGGATCCTTTCTGGAGAAGGAGTTTCTCTCGAAAGAAGTGAGTGGGAGGAAAGTAGAACTTGATGAGGTAATTGTACCTTCTCCCGAATTGGGAAATAGTTCATCACAGAAGTCAGTTTCAGTGATGCCTACACCAATTAGTAAGGAAGGCTAATGATGATGATCATGAAACTTCAGATTAAGTTACTACCGAACCTCGTAGGTCAACCAGAGTAAGATCCGCACCAGAGTGGTACGGTAATCCTGTTCTGGAGGTCATGTTACTTGACCATGACGAACCTACGAACTATGAGGAAGCGATGGTGAGCCCAGATTCTGCAAAATGGCTTGAGGCCATGAAATCTGAGATGGGAACCATGTATGAGAACAAAGTGTGGACTTTGGTTGACTTGCCCGATGATCGGCAAGCCATTGAGAATAAATGGATCTTCAAGAGGAAGACGGACGCTGATAGTAGTGTTACTATCTACAAAGCTAGAATTGTCGCAAACGTTTTTCGACAAGTTCAAGGTGTTGACTACGATGAGAGTTTCTCACTCGTATCTATGCTTAAGTCTGTCCGAATCATGTTAGCAATTGCCGCATTTTATGAAATCTGGCAAATGGATAAACAAAACTGCATTCCTTAATGGATTTATTAAAGAAGAGTTGTATATGATGCAACCAGAAGGTTTTGTCGATCCTAAAGGTGCTAACAAAATGTGCAAGCTCCAGCGATCCATCTATGGACTGGTGCAAGCATCTCAGAGTTGGAATATACGCTTTGATGAGTTGATCAAAGCATATAGTTTTATACAGACTTGCGGTGAAGCCTGTATTTACAAGAAAGTGAGTGGGAGCACTACAGCATTTCTGATAAGTATATGTGAATGACATATTATTGATCAGAAATAATGTAGAGTTATTCTGCAAAGCATAAAGGAGTGTTTGAAAGGAGTTTTTCAAAGAAAGACCTCGGTGAAGCTGCTTACATATTGAGCAATAAGATCTATAGAGATAGATCAAGACGCTTGATAAGTTTTTTCAATGAGTACATACCTTGACAAGATTTTGAAATAGTTCAAAATGGAACAGTCAGAGAAAGAGTTCTTGCCTGTGTTACAAGGTGTGAAATTGAGTAAGACTCAAATCCCGACCACGACAGAAGATAGAAAGAGAATGAAATTCATTCCCTATGCCTCAGCCATAGGTTCTATAAAATATGCCATGCTGTGTACCAGATCTATTGTATACCCTACCACTAAGTTTGGCAAGGGAGTGCAATAGTGATCTAGGAGTAGATCACTGGACAGCGATCAAAATTATCCTTAGTGGAATAAGGATATGTTTCTCGATTATGGAAGTGACAAAAGGTTCGTCGTAAAGGGTTACGTCAATGCAAGTTTTGACACTGATCCAGATGACTCTAAGTCTCAATCTGGATACATATTGAAAGTGGGAGCTATTAGCTAGAGTAGCTCCGTGCAGAGCATTGTAGACATAGAAATTTGCAAAATACTTACGGATCTGAATGTGACAGGCCCGTTGACTAAAATTATCTCACAAGCAAAACATGATCACACCTTAGTACTCTTTGGGTGTTAATCACATAGCGATGTGAACTAGATTATTGACTCTAGTAAACCCTTTGGATGTTGGTCGCATGACGATGTGAACTATGGGGGTTAATCACATGGTGATGTGAACTATTGGTGTTAAATCACATGGTGATGTGAACTAGATTATTGACTCTAGTGCAAGTGGGAGACTGAAGGAAATATGCCCTAGAGGCAATAATAAAGTTATTATTTATTTTCTTATATCATGATAAATGTTTATTATTCATGCTAGAATTGTATTAACCGGAAACTTAGTACATGTGTGAATACATAGACAAACATAGTGTCACTAGTATGCCTCTACTTGACTAGCTCGTTGATCAAAGATGGTTATGTTTCCTAGCCATAGACATGAGTTGTCATTTGATTAACGGGGTCACATCATTAGGAGAATGATGTGATTGACTTGACCCATTCCGTTAGCTTAGCACTTGATCGTTTAGTATGTTGCTATTGCTTTCTTCATGACTTATACATGTTCCTATGACTATGAGATTATGCAACTCCCGTTTACCGGAGGAACACTTTGTGTGCTGCCAAACGTCACAACGTAACTGGGTGATTATAAAGGTGCTCTACAGGTGTCTCCGAAGGTACTTGTTGGGTTGGCGTATTTCGGGATTAGGATTTGTCACTCCGATTGTCGGAGAGGTATCTCTAGGCCCACTCGGTAATGGACATCACTTAAGCCTTGCAAGCATTGCAACTAATGAGTTAGTTGCGGGATGATGTATTACGGAATGAGTAAAGAGACTTGCCGGTAACGAGATTGAACTAGGTATTGAGATACCGACGATCGAATCTCGGGCAAGTAACATACCGATGACAAAGGGAACAACGTATGTTGTTATGCGGTTTGACCGATAAAGATCTTCGTAGAATATGTGGGAGCCAATATGAGCATCCAGGTTCCGCTATTGGTTATTGGCCGGAGATGTGTCTCGGTCATGTCTACATTGTTCTCGAACCCGTAGGGTCCGCACGCTTAAAGTTCGATGACGGTTATATTATGAGTTTATGTGTTTTGATGTACCGAAGGTAGTTCGGAGTCCCGGATGAGATCGGGGACATGACGAGGAGTCTCGAAATGGTCGAGACGTAAAGATCGATATATTGGATGACTATATTCGGACATCGGAAAGGTTCTGAGTGATTCGGGTATTTTTCGGAGTACCGGAGAGTTACAGGAATTCGCCGGGGAGTATATGGGCCTTATTGGGCTTTAGGGGAAAGAGAGAGGAGAGGCTGGGCGCCCCCCCCCCAAGGCCTAGTCCTAATTGGACTAGGGGGAGGGGCTGCGCCCCCTCCTTCCTTCTCTTCTCCCTCCCCTTTCCTTGACTCCTACTCCTACTACTTGGAAGGGGGAATCCTACTCCCGGTGGGAGTAGGACTCCTCCTAGGGCGCGCCATAGAGAGGGTCGGCCCTCCCCCTCCTCCACTCCTTTATATACGGGGAGGGGGGCACCCCTTGGAGACACAACAATTGATCCCTTGGATCTCTTAGCTGTGTGCAGTGCCCCCTCCACCATAGTCCACCTCGATAATAACGTAGCAGTGCTTAGGCGAAGCCCTGCGTCGGTAGAACATCATCATCGTCACCACGCCGTCGTGCTGACGGAACTCTCCCTCAAAGCTCGTCTGGATCGGAGTTCAAGGGACGTCATCGAGCTGAACGTGTGCTGAACTCGGAGGTGTCGTGCGTTTGGTACTTGATCGGTCGGATCGTGAAGACGTACGACTACATCAACCGCGTTGTGCTAACGCTTCCCCTTTCGGTCTACGAGGGTATGTGGACAACACTCTCCCCTCTCGTTGCTATGCATCACCATGATCTTGCGTGTGCGTAGGAATTTTTTTGAAATTACTACGTTACCCAAAAGCCAGGACATCGGTCCATCTGTCAATGAGTAGGTCTTGATCGACTTGGAGCTGCTGCTGCTTTTTCTTCAGGCTTCTTGCCGTAGCTATTAGCTGGCGCTTGAAGCGCTCCTGCTCGAGGGGTGCCTCAGGCGCGATGAAATCCTCGCTGCCGAGGCTCTCCTCATCCTCGGAGACTGGACGATAACTATCGTCATCCGGGTCATTGGGCATGGCCTGTTTATCAGGGTTATCTTGCCCGTTGTCTTGTTCCTCCTGTTCGGATGCAGCTCCAACAGGGTCTTCATTGTTTTCGGCGTCGCCCGGAGTACTATTTTCTCCGGTGCCTATGTTGCCATCTTTTGAGCGACGAGGCTTGGAGCGGCGTTTAGGGCGCCGGGGCTTGGACTGTGTCTCAGAAGGTTTATTCGCAACTGGATCTTCTTTGTCATTGTCGCTAGCTTTTTTAGGTGTGTCGACCATGTACACATCGTACGAAGAGGTGGCCGTCCAACGTCCACTGAATGGCGGGTCTTGGCCTTCCTCCTTGTCGGCATCGTCGTCCATACCGTCGATGTCTTCAGAACCATAATCAAGCACGTCGGTTAAGTCATCGACAGTGGCTATGAAGTGGGTGGCGTGTGGGAAGCAAAATTCCCCATCATCAGCCTCTAGCTCGAACCGAACATAGTTCGGCAGTGAGTCCTTCTCCAAGGATAAATTCTTTAAAGAATTTAGCACATCGCCCAAAGATGAGTGCTGGAAGATGTCTGCGGCGCGTTGCTACCTCTTGAGCACTGCGTTGGTTTTCCCTTGAAGAGGAAAGGGTGATGCAGCAAAGTAGCGTAAGTATTTCCCTCAGTTTTTGAGAACCAAGGTATCAATCTAGTAGGAGGCTACGCGCGAGTCCCTCGCACCTACACAAAACAAATAAATCCTCGCAACCAACACGATAAGGGGTTGTTAATCCCTACACGGTCACTTACGAGAGTGAGATCTAATAGATATGATAAGATAATATTTTTGGTATTTTTATGATAAAGATGCAAAGTAAATTAAAAAGCAAAGGAAATAACTGAGTGTTGGAAGATTAATATGATGAAGATAGACCCGGGGGCCATAGGTTTCACTAGTGGCTTCTCTCATGAGCATAAGTATTTTACGGTGGGTGAACAAATTACTGTTGAGCAATTGACAGAATTGAGCATAGTTATGAGAATATCTAGGTATGATCATGTATATAGGCATCACGTCTGAGACAAGTAGACCGACTCCGGCCTGCATCTACTATTATTACTCCACACATCGACGGCTATCCAGCATGCATCTAGAGTATTAAGTTCATAAGAACAGAGTAATGCCTTAAGCAAGATGACATGATGTAGAGGGATAAATTCATGCAATATGATAAAAACCCCATCTTGTTATCCTCGATGGCAACAATACTATACGTGCCTTGCTGCCCCTACTGTCACTGGGAAAGGACACCGCAAGATTGAACCCAAAGCTAAGCACTTCTCCCATTGCAAGAAAGATCAATCTAGTAGGCCAAACCAAACTGATAATTCGAAGAGACTTGCAAAGATAACCAATCATACATAAAAGAATTCAGAAGATTCAAATATTGTTCATAGATAAACTTGATCATAAACCCACAATTCATCGGTCTCAACAAACACACCGCAAAAGAAAATTACATCGAATAGATCTCCACGAGAGAGGGGGAGAACATTGTATTGAGATCCAAAAAGAGAGAAGAAGCCATCTAGCTACTAACTATGGACCCGAAGGTCTGAAGTAAACTACTCACACTTCATCGGAGGGGCTATGGTGTTGATGTAGAAGCCCTCCGTGATCGATGCCCCCTCCGGCGGAGCTCCGGAATAGGCCCCAAGATGGGATCTCGTGGGTACAGAAGGTTGCGGTGGTGGAATTAGGTTTTTGGCTCCGTATCTGATTGTTTGGGGGTACGTAGGTATATATAGGAGAAACAAGTACGTCGGTGGAGCAACAGGGGGCCCACGAGGGTGGAGGGCGCGCCCTAGGGGGGTAGGCGCACCCCCCTACCTCGTGGCTTCCCTGTTGGTTGCTTGACGTAGGGTCCAAGTCTCCTGGATCATGTTCGTTCCGAAAATCATGTTCCCGAAGGTTTCTTTCCGTTTGGACTCCGTTTGATATTCTTTTTCTGCGAAACTCTGAAATAGGCAAAAAACAACAATTCTGGGCTGGGCCTCCGGTTAATAGGTTAGTCCCAAAAATAATATAATAGTGAATAATAAAGCCCAATAATGTCCAAAACAGAAGATAATATAGCATGCAGCAATAAAAAATTATAGATACGTTGGAGACGTATCGCGCGGAATTCGAAAATCGATAACCGATCCAGCTCGGTGTCCGCAGGCGTACATGGTCCAGAAGTTATAACCGAAGACGAGTCCGGAGTTCCGTTGACGCAAATATTGCAGGGTGTCGAGTCCGTGTGCGGCTCCAACGCCGCGGACTCTGTGGCCTCGGATGGCTCGATCTGCTCCGGTTCTAAGGCCGTTGCAGCAACAGGAGCCATCTCCTGGATGTGATCCGATGACAGATTTAAGTCATGTCCATCAGGGCGAGGGGGAGCGATCGTCGTGGTCTTGAATCCGTCGAAGATTAAGTCTCCGCGGACGTCCGCGACGTAGTTCAAGCTTCCGAATCTGACCTGATGGCCAGGGCCATAGCTATCGATCTGCTCCAGATGGCCAAGCGAGTTGGCCCGTAGTACGAAGCCGCCGAACACAAAGATCTGTCCGGGAAGGAAGGTTTCTCCTTGGATGGCGTCACTATCGACGATTGAAGGGGCCATCGAACCTTTCGTCGACGACACAGTGGAACTCTCAATGAAAGCACCAATGTCGGTGTCAAAACCGGCGGATCTCGGGTAGGGGGTCCCGAACTGTGCGTCTAGGATCGATGGTAACAGGAGACGGGGGACATGATGTTTACCCAGGTTCGGGCCCTCTCTATGGAGGTAATATCCTACTTCCTGCTTGATTGATCTTGATGAATATGAGTATTACAAGAGTTGATCTACCACGAGATCGTAATGGCTAAAACCCTAGGAGTCTAGCCTGTATGACTATGGTAATGAATATATGCGGTATCCGGACTACGCCCTCCGGTTTATATAGACACCGGAGGGATCTAGGGTTACATAGAGTCGGTTACATAAGAAGGAATCTTCATAGTTGGTCGCCAAGCTTGCCTTCCATGCCAAAGAGAGTCCAATCCGGATACGGGTACAGTCTTCGGCCTTCGCGTCTTCACAGCCCATCAGTCCGGCCCATGGATAACAGGTCGGACGCCCGAGGACCCCTTAGTCCAGGACTCCCTCAGCCGGTGCCTGCACCACCTCCTCCCGAGGCGAGGCGTCTCGCTCCGGCGACCGCGGCGGCGTGGGGCACCAGTTGCCCCCCACGGCGACCGCCATCTGCTCCGCCGTGCACGACCAGCTCCACCCCTGGCCCACCAGGCCCGGGTGGATGGCGGCCACCGGCGGCTCCTCCGTCACCTCCTCCTTCAGCACCATCTCCAGCTCGGGGATGGCGACTTCGCCGGCCGCATAGAGGGCCATCGTCTCCTCGAGGCCCGGCCATTGGCGCTCATCGTGCGTGTGCATGGAGTCCTTCATGACACGCGCCATGAGCCGGGCCTCCTCCTCCGCTGTCATGCGAGATGGTGGAGGTGGCGACGGAGATGGGGAAGGCGACGACGTGGGCGTGAGGCCGCGCACCCGCGTACGCCCGCGCACCTCCCGACGTGGCCGTCGCGGCTCCGACACCGTGCCGACGAAGTAGGGCGCGCGCCGCACGTCGTGCTCGTCCTGAAGCCACGTGTCCCACAGGACAGAGTCGGGGGCGTACCTCTCGTCGTCGTATAGGTCGTCGGGGAGGAGGCCGCGGCGGCGCTCGATCTCATCGCGCCGGGCACGGCCGCTCGCCGGCACCGGCGGGATGGGGACCCGGTCCGCGGAGAGGTGCCAGTTGTTGGGAAGGTGCACGTCGCTCCACGGGACCGGCGTCCTCGTCTCCCAGTACCGCCAGCACACGTCCACGGCCAGGTACCGCCGGTCGCTCTCGCCGGCGGCCCTAGGAGCGATGGTGAAGGGGGCAGGCACGAGGGCTCGAATGGAGGAGTGCGGCGGTGATGCGGGCTCCTCCTTCTTGACGGAGCAGCGGCGACGTCCCGAGGAGGAGCCGGCCTCGCGGTCGTGCTTCCCCTTGCGGCCGTAGTTCCAAAGCCCCATGGCTTGCGGCCGGCCGGCGAGGTCGACGACGGGGAGCGGCTAGGGTTTCGAGGGTGTCGGTTTCGAGGGGGCAGAGAGGGGCCGGAGTGGGAAGTGTGGACGACGACCGGTCCACGGTTTCCCATTTAAGAAGGACGGCGACCCTTCGCTGGGCGGATGACAGGTGGGGCCACCCGCACGTGCGCATTGATGTTGGCGGGTGGGAGGTAGGTGGCCGCCTGCCACGCGGCCCCGACGCGGACGTTCGAAGCGTCCGTTCGCTGTTCGCCACGACCCAAACCCGACGCAAGTTTGCGCTCGAAATGGGTCGGTCCGGACACAAAACAGACCAGATGGGTCCGGGCCGTCGCGCGCTGGGCCGCCTCGTTTGTCCGTTTTACTCCAAACGGACGGGGCCGGATAAAATGGGGTCGCGAGGTGGAGTTGGCCTAAGGATAGATTTGGATGACTTCCTCCCCCATCATATCGAAAACGTGTCCGCGGATACCTTAGTCCGTTTTAAGAGTTTGCGTTGGAGTTGCCTCAGCACCAGGAAATCCGGGGTATACCGTAAGTCCAAGTCAAAGTCTCGGGTATTTTGCGTCCTTCCGGTGCAAGTGTGCAAAACACCTGGCAGCTGACCGTTTGTAGCCTGGGTTCGGCGGTGGATGGGTGGACTGAACATCTCGCCCGGTTTGCACGCCAAGACGCCCTTGTAGTAGTACTGGGTATAGACTTGGACGGGATCAACCGTCATGTTATAATCTGGAAGTGATCAGGCTACTATCACTGTCGATCGCGACCACGGACTTTGACAACCCTGCGCAGCTAGCCAGTTAGGCTCTCTCGGCCGTCCTATCTGAAGGCGTCTTGCTTATATATGTATATAACTATGGTCGATACCCCATTGCTAGCTGCATTGCATCCCTCTGGCTGGCCCCGGGGGCAAAGGATGGGTTTGAATAAATCGATGGGTTGCACGATACCCTGCTTGATCTTTCTTGCTGCGAGTCTACTACATGTACATGTGCACTCCGATGATGATTCCTTAGGTACGTCCACGGCTTTGCTCTCAGTATGAAGGTTTTTTTTCCTTGCCAAGTCCAAGATTAATTAATTTTTCGTGGTTACTATAGTACTAGAAGGGTTGGGCGCCCTTTGCTGTGTCGTTGGTATTATTGAGATTATTAAAAAAATACTCATTTTGTTGTGAAATATAAGATGTATTACTTTTTTGAAAAGTCCAATCTCTTTAAGTTCGATCAAATCTATGAAGAAATATATCAAATTGGTGTTACTAGATTCATCATGAAATGAATTTTCATGATTTTTTGGCTTAATATTGTGGATGTCGATATTTTTGGCTCTAAAGTTGCTTAAAGTTAAAGAAATTTGTCTTTCCAAAGAATTAATACCCCTTGTATTTTGGAACTGGTGAAATAATTAGTTTGGCGGATGGGGAAGACGTGTTCTATTTTTATTTGTAATGCGGTTATTTGTGGGCCTTTCATGGTGTAATTATATGTTATGCGCTAATCAACTCATACTTTTGTGGGTAAATTTCTGCATCGGTGGCTACATGTACTATATTGGTGCTACAGTATCATCACGTGGTGGCGCTTCTTTTTTCTAGGTGGTAAGAAGGTGCACCGGGTCGATATGTTTTTCTAGTCAGTTGGTGTTGATTGATTTTAAAAATCATGGGCCGATCAAAATCGTAGACCAATCAAATATCTCAATTAAATAAAAGAGCTTCAAAATTAGGGAATATGGTGAATTAAAATAATTAAATGTGAGAGCTCCTTGAGAAATTATTGACCTGGTCCAAATCAAGTGACCAAGTTCTAAACTGAAGATCT
The DNA here is from genome assembly GCF_018294505.1 of Triticum aestivum. Classification (NCBI taxonomy): domain Eukaryota; kingdom Viridiplantae; phylum Streptophyta; class Magnoliopsida; order Poales; family Poaceae; genus Triticum; species Triticum aestivum. The sequence goes on along the minus strand of NC_057808.1, from coordinate 301,101,769 downwards.
CAATTAATTATGAGGACTTAAACATTAGGAAGCATAGTTTATAGTATAAAAGAATTGAATGAGAGTTTTGAGAAATTGTTGACTTGGTCAAAATCGGGACTTGCGGATCGCTCACGATCGCTCACGGACCTTCCAAGCTCTGCCCGGCCGCTCAATTGCCTCGCAATTCGTGAAGTAGTTGGATCCCTCACGAGAGTATAATAAGTTAAAACTTATGAGTTTCAACTGAAACTTGTGATTTTCTCGCTCATTTTTACTAAGTTTCATAGATAAAATTTGAAGGTACTTTTTTGTCGGCCGTAGCCACAAAAATCATGATTTTCGCTCGTACTAAGTTTTAAGAGTTGAAACTTAACATTTATTTTCAAAATTCATCAAAACATATTCAAATGGATTTTATTTGAAAGCCCTCATCACAATAAACACGAATATGCAAATAGAACTTAATTTGGACTTTATCTTTAAAAGTTTAAAAGTTTAAAAGATATAAAGGTTTGAAAATCGAAAGCCAAAAATAAAAGCACGCACAAGGGACTCGGTGCCCCCACACTTGTACCGCCCACTGCTTTGTTAAGCCCGACCCGCCCCAAGGTATGGTCAGGTCTAGATCAAAGCGATGGGCAGTACAAATTACAAACTTGACCCGATATAATGGAAAATTACACTTGAGTCCATGAGAGGACCCCTAACAGAGATGAAAGATCACAACTGGGTCTGAATCTTCTCTCGAATGAAAACAATCTAGTCGGCGCCTGGGACAGAACCACTTGGTCCGACAAGACCTCCCTATAACTGCATTGCCATGGACTCCATCCTGAAGCACACTATCTCCCTCTGGCATACGTACGCTGTTTAATTCAACACTAAATTGATAACCATTACAATCTCATGTCAGGCCTTTATGTCAGAAATTGTGAGATATATTCAGCTCAATAAATCAGAGTCTAATTCATTTATCGACTTCTAGCAATTCACAGCGTACGTATTCGAAAGAATTTTTTACAGAAGTTAGAAAAATGAAAAGTTCACCAGAGAGCCTCCTGAGAAAGTACAAAAATAATCAAAAGGAAACTGGGCTCAGCTCACTACAGCCCGAGATTTGATCCATTTCTTGCTCCACCCGCGTTCCATTGATTTTTACCTAACATGTTTCCCCATCCGTGCAGGTGAAGGATTCATCAACATAGATTGTGGGCTTCCAGACGGATCCAGCTACCTGGACGAGAAAATAGGTCTCAACTATACTTCAGATGATGGGTACATAGACACAGGAGAGAACCACAATATCTCTGCAGAATACAATGCGCATGAACTGCTCAGGTCAAGTTTGAACCTCAGAAGCTTCCCCAATGGAGGCCGGAACTGCTACACCTTGTCTCCTGCCACGGCAGGCCTCAAGTACCTCGTGAGAGCAACGTTCATGCACGGGAACTATGATGGCAAGGAGCGTGATCTCATCAGGTCGCCACTGGTGTTTGATGTCTACATGGGGCTCCATTTCTGGGACCGGATCTACGTCAACAGCTCGACTACGATTTACGTTGCTGAGGCCATCATTGTAGCTGCGGTGAGCTCAGTATCAGTTTGCTTAATAGACATTGGCAGGGGGACTCCCTTCCTGTCATCAATGGAGATGAGGAAGATGAAGAGCTCATTGTACCCAGCAGCCATGCACAATCAGTCCATCGCGCTCCAGGAACGGCACAGTCTTGGCGCAAGCAGCCTAGTTAGGTAATATTAAGTTCAGAGACTGACATATTTTCCTAGCAAGTACTACTATATACTACTCCATCCGCCCCAAAATAAGTGACTCAAAGTTAGTACAAAGTTGAGTCACTTATTTTATTTTGAGACGGATGGAGTACTAAACATTGAACAATACTCGTACCTGGAAATACAGAGGGAGTACTAAACATTAAACTTTATACTAAATCAGTGACAATTTAAACTTTGCAACGACAATTGATATGGATCGGAGGGAGCACAGTTTGCTATTTCAGATGTTGTGAAAGCATAATAATGTACATAAACATGAACTCGGTTTTACTTCTGCAGGTATCCGGATGATCCCTACGATCGTTTGTGGTGGCCATCACAAGGTACCTCAGGGTGGCTGAATCTATCTACAACAAGTGAAATTAAACGATATTCAACCGATCCATTCGAGGTGCCAGTTAGAGTGCTCCAAACTGCCGTCACCTCGCCTACCACCTCCACCCCTCTCAACTTGTCATGGGAAGTTCCTTCTGGCTGGCCGGCCACGGTACTGCCTGGGTACTACCTCAACATGTATTATACCGATTTCCAGGAGCAACGGCTGCGGGCATTTGATGTATACTACAATGGCTACCTGTGGGTGCCAAATAATCTGTCGATCACACCAAACTATCTCTTTTCAGACTATTCAAATGCCACAGCTCCATTCACAGATAACAGTGGTTTCTACAATGTCCGCATCATCGCTACCAACACCTCTGTGCTGCCTCCCATGCTAAATGCATACGAGATAAACTACCTCATCCAGCATGATGATACTGCAACCGATACACAAGATGGTATGTATACATCTCGATCTCCCAAAGTTTCCAGCCAATGGAGAAGAGTTCACCGCATAATTGTGAAGTCTCAGTTTTCCATTTTTCAAGCATGGGAAGCGAAATGATAAACACAAATATGTAAAGAGAAACAGCTAAGAACTCTTACCCTGAAAAAAAGGTAAAATAGATTTAGGAAAATGTCTGGTTCACCATAGCGCTAGCGCATGTTCCCACCATTACGAATAATACACTTCACATCATCCCAAAGATTGCTGAAAAGAATAACAGGTAATTCTTTGTGCACTCGCAAAAGTTAAGATATAAAGCCATTTCTGCAAACATCAACATGGCAGGTACGAAAGTCAATTTTGGGCACAATGCAAAAAAAAAAAAATTTGGCTAGGTATCAGATCAACACTTATTTCCTTATAAATAAGTTCTAGATTTAGTTCATGATGTGTGGTGTCATGCTTTCAAATTAAAATTAAAATTCAAACTAACAGTATGTCAGAAGACAAGTTTATTCAGAAAACATCTACCTTTTATTTATTTTTCCTTTCCTTTTTATTTATCACTTGTCAGAATGTTCTTACCTTTTCTACTCTTAATGTAGAACAAACTAAAACTTGAAACACCAAATGTATAAGGCTAGTAATTTTCAGAATTTTAATGCTGATTTGATATTTAAACCAATATCTTTGCACTTGTGCACAAAATACATCTCCAGCATTCAGCTTCTTGAACTACTTATTTCTCTTCATTGCAAATGATTTTTCATCCTAATTAGGTGCGCATAAAACTAAATGTACTTCATGTCTTCATTAAAAAAATTCAGTTACTATTTGGTAGGATGGGGGCATGCCTCCCTACTCAGGATAAGTAATTGCCGCTAGCAGTTTCCATGTTTATCAATTACTTTAATCAGGACCCTCTAGTCCTTCTTTCAAGGGGTTACAACCAGCACCATATGTAAATATGCAAATGCACTTCTAAAATTTTACAACTATTCCACTGCATTTCGTGCATACTGCATACAAAACTTATATATACTGCTAATACTTCACACATATCATGTATATTCCATAGAATAAAAGGAGAAACATCACAGATAATTCACATACGAATACCACGTTAAAATATTCACGCATTTGCATTGCAAATTAATAGGGTTTTCCTCAGTTTAAAAATTAATAGGGTTGTCAACTTATATTATTGTACTAGTACGTGCTAATGTCATGCTTTTTTCTATGCCATTTTTATTCTACTTAGTTGAAGCAATGATGAATATCAAAACTGAGTACCAAGTTGAGAAGAACTGGATGGGCGACCCATGTTTACCCGAAAAATATACATGGATTGGATTGACATGTAAAAGTGATGGAGTCACATCAAGAGTTAAAACTTTGTGAGTCTATGGTTAATTTTTTTTCATACAATTTTCAATTTTTGTAAACTGGCACTGAATATTGGTTCTAACTTCTAAGTGTGTGAGATTATCCAGATTTAAACCCTAACTCCAAATCATCCAACACATTATTTCTCCGAGATAGTAACACTAACAGAGTACATCATTTTTTTCAGGGACATGTCCAACAGTGGTTTGCAAGGTGTGATATCTGAACAATTTTCTCTTTTGAAATCACTCCAACACCTGTGAGTATAACTTGCAACAAAATCATTGCTAAGTTAATAACTCAAAATTCTGTTAGTTAGTGGTATGTTTCCAAAATCTATTTCAGGAATTTGTCATTCAATAATTTATATGGAGCAGTGCCTGATTCTTTAACAAACTTATCGTCCCTTCGTGTCCTGTAAGTTCTACCCTTTGGCTGTTTATGAAACAAGGAACTCATACAGATTGATTGGGGATGATTTGTTGTCTTTTTTCTTCTGCAGTGATTTATCGGGGAATCATCTTGATAGTCCATTTCCTGAAGCTTTATGCATGGCAGGTTCACTTACTTTAAGGTTTGGACCTCTTCCTGCTCTTTAACTTTGCTGCATAGATGCTGATACAATTTTGAAGCAGACTTCCTTGAGATCAACTTGTAAGAATTGGAATGCAACATCTACAGATTTGGGGTGAAACAAAAGTCAACATATTAAGTGTTTACTTTTAGACTCTGATGTCTAGTAAGCTGCCCCTCCGGAATATCCATATATGTGTTCATCCAATTCATTAGAGCAAAATTCTCTGTAATTTTAGGTATGACGCCATGAATGGAGATCCATGCAATGGAAAATCGCCAGAGAAGAAAAGCGTACTCCTCAAAATTGTCGTAGCAGTACCAGTGGTGATAGTGGCATTGTTGGCATGTACATTGACAGTGTTTTGTTTCTGCAGAAAGCAAGGTAGATATATCTCCTGTTAATTCCTACAAAATTGGTTTATTTCAAGATAGGAGTTCTAATTATGTCAACAAAAAAATCCTTTGCTGCAACACATGATTTATCATGATACAGTTCCAAGTGTGCTACCGGGATGTGCTAATCTACCATGTCCAAAAAGTCATGAAGACTATAAAGGTCACGTACACACATCCGACAGCCGTGAATTCACATATGCGGAGTTGGTTGCAATAACAAATAATTTCTCCACATGCATTGGTGAAGGAGGTTATGGGCCTGTCTTCCATGGTGAATTAAAAGATGGTACTCAAGTTGCTGTGAAGATGCATTCTCCAACATCAGCAACAGGAAAAGGGATGGAAGAGTTTTTAGCAGAGGTATTTAATTTGAATCTATAGAGTATGACACACAAGTTAGATAAGCATGCATTCTTGTGCAAAATATATGTTTAATTTTCCAAGGAATTTTCATGTTATTCTTAGTATACTGAAAAGATCTGTGACATTAGGGGTAGTTTGTAGATCATTAGGTAAGTTAAATGACAGATAGAATTAACAAATGCATACCCAATGTCGTAAGGTCAAAGGGACAACGATTCCATCAATTTCATATGAATATATTTTTGAAACTGACTTCAGAACTACAAACACTTTTGAAGGGTCTCAAACTCTAAATTAGTTTGATTTTACTTTGTAGGTTGGGAGCTTAACAACCGTGCACCATAGGTATCTCGTTTTGCTCGTCGGCTACTGCACTGAGAAGGACCATCTATCTCTAATTTATGAGTACATGCCCAATGGAAGTCTTTATGATAACTTAAGAGGTTCGTAATTTGAAAACTCCAAAATTTATAATGCCGGACTTCCTTGTGAAATGCCTTTCCTGAAGAAAACACCATAATTAGTAGTATTATGTTTCGTTGTTCTTTAGAAATCATGCAATGTACAAAACTTTTTACATGATTTTAAGTCTTCATTAAATGCATCTTGTATCACAATAATCATGTTTGTTGTGGAGATGATGATGCCAATCACTTTGTGGTTGCAACCTGACAAATTGTTAGCTTTTACAACTTCAATTGTGGTGCTTCAGGCAGAAAGGCAATTGTTCAGACACTGGGATGGCGTGATCGAGCACAGATTGCACTTGAAGCTGCCCAAGGTATACTTTGGGGAAAACACTAAATTTCTTGATTTTTGCTAGTTAAATGCACAAAGAAATATATGATAATGTGTGCTTTTTACATAGGTTTGGACTACTTGCACACGGGATGTGTGTTACCAATAATTCATAGAGACTTGAAGTCCCACAACATTCTTCTAGGACATGACATGGTTGCCAAGATCTCAGATTTTGGATTGTCCAAGTCATACATCAATCTGGCACAAAGTCACATATCTGTGACAGCTGCAGGAACTCTAGGCTACATCGATCCAGAGTTTGTTTTCTTACCTATTCTCTTATAATCATGTATAAAGTTATTAGGAAGTAAAAAAACACTTCACTGTCAGAAAAAATGTGTATTGAATGATGCTATATTAATTAAATAAAGGCCTCATGGTAGGCAATCAGACCTTTGTAATGAACTCATGCACATGCAAGCGTCTTTGATTTAGACACCAAATTAATATTGAAGTTCCCACCAGAAATTCTAGTTCCGCCTCACAATTTACTGTAGCTGTGTAAAAAAATTCTAGGTTCAAACTCATTGAATATTACGAGTAACAAAAATGTGGAAAATCCAACAAACAGTACATTAAATGGAAAAATAAACCATGCATGCTACATCGTAAAATAAAAATAAAACATCATGCAGATTTGGTGCCCAAAGCAGAACTAGATTGCACCTGCACAACAAAGGGTGGTGATATATGAATCCTGATAATCAGGCATTGTTGGCCCGTGTGTGCATTGCTTCATTTTGTACTTAATTGCATAAAATTCAAATAGCTTTGACGAAACCAACTAACCAGGTACTTTTGTTCAACTGCTCTTATCTAGGTACTGTGTTAGCGGCAGGCTCACCACAAGTAGTGATGTCTTCAGCTTTGGAGTGGTTTTACTAGAGATTGTCACGGGTGAACCTCCAATCTTACCGACCCATGTGCATATCGTGCAGCGTGTAAAGGAGAAGGTTATCATGGGCAACATTGAGACAATAGTTGATCCACGACTACACCGTCAGTATGACTTCAGTTCCATTTGGAAGGTTGTGGACATGGCACTGCTTTGCACAAGAGAGTCATCTAGTGAGAGGCCAACAATGAGTATGGTGGTCTCTCATCTAAAGGACGCCCTAGAACTGGAAGAAGCACGTGCAAGTGCAAGCACCATTAGCCAAGTCGGTTCTAATGCCGACCTGTCAATCAGCTGGGTAGCATCTGGAAGATGAAGCCTAAGTCATCCATTCTGAAATTACTCTTTAAATATTAGTCTATCCATGGACCTGTACGCCTGTCTAATGGAGTCATTGATATGTGCACAACTTAAGAGATGTATCTGTGACGTATAACATATCATGCATCCTGTATCCCATAGAACTATGCAATGTCTGAAACTTTAGCTTCGTAGGTGATGTCTTAAGAGTATTTCAAAGATCAATCAGAAAGACTGCCTGAAAAAGACTATAACAGGGTATCGGAATTGCCACTTCCAAATGTGGAAGTTCTTCTGCAAACCGGAGCAATATGTAAAGCTGAAAAAATTACCTGGATCTATATTTTCTGTCACTTCTCTGCAACAGAATATCCTGTTGCATACATACCAAAGTTCTGTTCAGGAGCATCTAAAAGCAAATGAAAGCTCGTCCAATGTTAAATGAAAAAAAAAAAGACGAAACATGATGAATTCTCAGTTGCTAATACGAACAAGCACAAACGATTCGAACCTGCAATTCGCTATTTTACAGCTAAAAACGCCAGGAATTCGATTGAGCCCGAGTTAGACCATCTGGTGCGTAGCAATGCATAGCGAAACCATGCTGGAACATACAACTGCAACACATGGATATGGATCAAAATTTGAAGCATTCGATGAATCAGGTTGCGGTGTAACCTAGTTACCTCGACAAGGATACGCTACTGCAAACTGTGGCAGGAACTCGAAGCCTTGCCACAAGCACCAGATGGGAGAACATGGCCACCCGAGGCTGTGTAGGGCGTGGGCCGCGCCGCCGCGGGGCGCGCACCGCTCACGCTGGCGACTCGCAAGTCAACGCCCAAGGGGAGCGAGAGAAGCGTTTTTTTTTTCTGTTGCTGGCGCGGACTGCGCGTGAATGTTACGGAGAAAATGTCGGGTATATATCCGGTGTTTCCTCGGAAATGGCTCCATTTTTAAAAAAAATCAGAATTTAACTCTTTAAATTTCAAAAAATTGAAAAGAATACACATGTGCAAAGGGATGTATATTGAATGTTTGTAAAATTTAATGATGAAATATGTTTTGACATGAGCAGCGAAAAAAAATCATGTAAGGGCCCAGGATTTGAAGATTTAAGGAGTGTCTATTCAAAATTTCAAAGATTAAATTTTTTTGTTACAGTGATATATCAGAATTGATGGTAACATGAAATTGCTTCATATTTTAGAAAACAGACATAAGAAGCATTCGGCTTTAAATTAAAGTCAACACAGCATACTCATAAGGTAAGCAATGAAATTACAAATGAGCTACGGACTACTTATAGAGTACATCAAGATTCAAGAGGGTCATGAGTCCGTAAGCGCCGCAATTACGAATGAGCTTTTTCCTATGGTAAGCATGAAACTGCTTTCTTGAGCAAGACATTCTCGCCGCGTCATTGTCCTTCCTCTTCGTTAGAGGACACCATTGCTGCAAAAAAAAAAGGCACCATTCAAAAATGTAATTAGCTGGGCAAGAAGGGAACAATCCTTCGGTACAAATTTTGTTGCGAATAGTCCAGAGGGCCCGGGTCAAGGGCGAAGCCAGGAAAACAGGTCATCGGGGTCAACACGAACAAGTATAACTAATATATCCTCTCAAAATAAAGTAGCAATAATATATGGCTAGAATGTGTAATTTTTATTAACTAACATGTCTACAATATTTTTAGTAACCTCACATAAATAAGAAACCATAGTAGCCAATGTATCATAACAAAAAAAACCTCTGATTACAAAAATAGGTACCTCTTTATTTTGCTAGCTTACTTGACGTTGTGATTGGGGTGTGACTTGAGGCACTAATCTAGATTGTGTAATCCATGTGATTATCCATCTAGACCTTCAAGTAATTTTAAGAAAAATCCACATGTCAAACAAACCCTAAAATAATAGGAGAATAGGAATTTTTAGAGAAAAAGGAGAATAGGAATTTAAGATGTCAAATCTCACTCCTTCAGATTAATAAGATGGATAAATTATTTTTTCTGTCACTTACAAATTGGATCTGCAGACCAGATGGAAAGGATTAGTAATCGGGGGCGGTCGGCGGCGGTTCAGGCTGGGGACGACAAGAGGCTAGCGAGAGGACATCATTGAGCAATCAGTTTTTTTTAATCACTAAAAAACTAGCGATCAATCTTTTTTTTTTTAGAACTCACACCACTTTATTGATTCGTAACAATGTTCATAGGTACACGAGCTGGGTCATGGGGATTTCCCAACCAAACATGTCTACCAGGACCTAAGTTACAAGCATACTTGACAAGATTTCATCAAGCAGCGATCACTGGTCTCATTTCATCCTAAACTTCACCAGGGCTGCACAGGGACTGAAAATAGCCTTGCCTGCCCGCATATGCGATTGTGTGACAGATTAGGCAGTTTGTTTCATCCCTAGGTGCACAAAGCTAGAATGTAAACTGAAAGCCATGTGCTCTTGCATGCGAGACAAGGCAAGTGGAGGCCGTTTCAATCCTTCCTTGTTTGGTTTGGAAGGCTGTTCATCACGAATACTTGGTACAAAACAAAGCTCAATAATTCTTGTTTCGAGGCTGCATTTGCCTTCCACTAGCTAAGGTTTAGTCTGGAAGAAATCCACATCTAGGACCATCCAATAGCTGTAGCTGAGCCACCATGCATGCATGATGATATATTTAGGGTAGACATGGTAATGCAAGCTTCAAAATTAAGATAAAATTTGATGATGCAAATATTTTTCTCTTGGCGATGCATTTTCTTGCTGATCTGAACACGCGTGCATGCCTTGTCCGGTAGCGTCACGCTCGGCTGCTCAAGCTCTATAAAACCCAACAATGGCTTCCATGGTCTCCATCCTCTTGCGCTGCTCACTCCACACATAATCCAACAACAATGGCTTCCATGGTCTCCATCCTCTTGCGCTGCTCACTCCTAGTTCTCCTCCTTGTCCAGTCCACACACTCCTCCGTCACCCCGAAGGCCAAGAACGCCATTGCCGAGGAGCACAAGCCGGCTCTTCCTTCCAGCTCGAACACCTACATCGTCCTCACCAACCACCTCGCCAAGCCGTCCAAGTTCGACACCCTCGAGCACTGGTACGCGTCCATGGTGGGCAAGAACGCCAGCCGCATCCAGTACACCTACGGCACCGTCATGCACGGTTTTGCGGCTCGTCTCACCGACGGCGAGGCCCAGCGCATGGCGACCGTCCCCGGCGTGTCCCGCGTGTACAAGGACAGGCTGTACCACACCCAGACCACGAGGTCGCCGTGGTTCATGGGCCTCCACGACGACTTCGGCGCGTGGCCGGACGCCGAGTTCGGCGACGGCGTCATCATCGGCTTCGTAGACACTGGCATCTGGCCGGAGCGCGCCAGCTTCAGCGACACCGGGCTCGGCCCCGTCAGGTCCACCTGGAGGGGCAAGTGCGTGGACGCCCCGGGATTCAACGCCAGCTTGTGCAACAACAAGCTCGTCGGCGCCAAGTCCTTCACCGATTCGAGTCCGAGGGACATCGATGGGCACGGAACGCACGTGGCGTCAACGGCTGCAGGCTCCGAGGTTCCCTCGGCCGATCTCTTCAAGTTCGCGGGCGGTAGAGCGAGCGGCGTGGCGCGCATGGCGAGGATCGCCATGTACAAGGCGTGCATCCGGGGCGGATGCTCCTTGTCGGCCATTACCGCGGCGGTCGATGCCGCGGTGAGCGACGGCGTGGACCTCATCTCCATGTCCATCGGAGGGCCCGTGGAAGCCTTCTACGACGACCTCGTCACCGTCGCCACGTTCGGCGCTGAGCGCAGAGGCGTCTTCGTCGTCATGTCGGGCGGCAACTACGGCCCGAATGCGTCAAGCATAACCAACGTGGCCCCGTGGATGACGACCGTCGGCGCCGCCACCACGGACCGGGTGTTCCCGGCGACACTCAGGCTCGGGAACGGGGTGGTGCTCACCGGGCAGTCCCTCTACAACATCCCGTTCTCCCAGGGCGCGGGCACGATCCCGCTAGTGAGCAGCGACTGCGGCAAGTACGGCGACCTGACGCCCGACAAGTTCATGGGCAAGGTCGTGGTGTGCTCCAAGGGTGTAGGAGCTTGGGCCGGCTTTGACGTGGAGAGAGCCGGCGGTGCCGGGATGATTTCCGCCGATAGTAGGACACGGTTCGGGGACGCGGTGAAGGCCCAACCCTTCAACCTTCCCGGTCTCCAGCTCAGCTCCACCGGCGTCAAGAAGCTGGCCGATTACATGTCGTCCGTGGCGTACCCGGTGGCGTCCTTCAACTTCACCTGCAACACGGTCACCGGCGAGAACCGGGCGCCGATGGTGGCGGGCTTCTCCTCGCGGGGCCCCAACCCGATTGTCCCCGAGATCCTGAAGCCGGACGTCATCGCGCCGGGAGTGAACATCCTCGCCGCCTGGTCTGGTGCCGCCTCGCCATCTGGCTCCAACATGGACCCGCGGAGAGTGGAGTACAACATTCTCTCGGGGACGTCGATGGCGTGCCCGCACGTGGCCGGCGTGGCGGCCCTGATCAAGAAGCGGCACGGCGACTGGACGCCGGCCATGATCCGTTCGGCGCTGATGACGACCGCAGGCCCGCTCGACAAGAACGGCAGGGACATCGTGGACAGCGGCAGTGCCGTCGGCGCCGCCGTCATGGGTGCGACGCCGCTGGCGGCCGGGGCCGGGTTCGTGCTCCCGCGGCTCGCCATGGACCCGGGCCTGGTGTACGACGCCGGCACGCAGGACTACGTCGACTTCCTCTGCACCCTCAACTACACGGTGGAGCAGATGCGGATGTTCGTGCCGGAGCTGAGCAAGTGCGCGAGGACGATCCCCGGCGGCGTGGCCAACCTCAACTACCCGTCGTTCGTGGTGGTGTTCGACGGCCGCACCCGCGTCCGCACGCTGACGCGGACGGTGACCTTGGTGTCGACGCGCCCCGAGAGCTACAACGTGACGGTCGCCGCGCCCGACGGGGTGAAGGTGACCGTGACGCCGGCGACGCTGGAGTTCAGGTGGCCGAAGGAGAAGAGGAGCTACAGCGTGCAGTTCAGCAGCGAGGCGGGAGCGAAGGTGAGGCCGGCCGGCACGTGGGACTTCGGCCATATCGCCTGGGAGAACAGGAAGCACCGGGTCAGGAGCCCCGTCGCCTTCAAATGGGACAACTGATGCCATGCTTGTAGGCCGGGACTCTGAGAGTGAGTCTGATTGCCTCAACTCTGAGAGTGTAATGTTTTGATACTTGAGAGTTGATCTGTAACGAAGAAGAAGAAGAATCAGCATTTCATTGTGGTGAACTTGTGATGAGGAGAAAGGAATAATCATCATGTTATTTTTCTCCTGTCCAATTGCATCTACAGTAACTTCGTATGGATCATCGTCCAACTTCATGGAATGGAATCATACATAGTTTTAATCCGTAGACCCGCGTTTGCATTTTGCATGGCTCTCTCAGTGGCTGACCATGCGTATTTCCTTGGTGATGCATTCATGTTTAGCTAGGTTAGAATACTTGAGATGTACTTCTATCATGGATGGTACTGTACGTGTACGTCTTACGTCTAAGACTGGTGTTGCTTCCGCGCGCACATCATCTGCCGTCGTATTGTGGCCCTGTTTGGTTCGGCTGTGGATTTCTAAAAGCAGCTGTAAAAAATTTGTTGTGGAAAATTTGATGTGAAAAAGATGTGAGTCATTTGGCAAACCAGCTGATACAGCTTTTTCAGATTTTGGCCCGCAGCGGAATCAGATTTTGGAAAGCCCGTCCTGGGCTGCTTCCGCTTTTGGTTCAGATTTTGGCAGCGGATTTCTGGAATCGGATTCTGTTGGGTTCGCCCTTTGGTTCAGATTCTGTTGCGCGACGGCGGAATCCGTCCATAAAAGCTGAACCAAACAGGGCCACAGGATATAAGAAATGTCTAACAAATATTCTATCGAGACAAATGCTACTTGGAAAGAAGCAGATTTGAAAATAGCTAACAGCATCATATTAGAAAGTATCAACACCTATAATGTCTAACAAATATAATATAAAAGTATATTTAATGAATGGTACTGTATGTCGTATGTCTAAATAGAACATTCGGGTCGGTCGACTAATTGGGTTCATGAACATGATAACACGTTCTTCGGCCTTCTTCTCTCTCACAAGCCTTTCCTCCTTGAGTGCACGCCTCCGCTCCTCCGCCTTCAACTTCCTCTCTTCGGCCGCCAACTTAGGCCTGCATTTCTCGTCTTCTAAAGACTTGAGCTCATTCCACCTTTCCGCCTTCTCTTCTTTGCGTTCGATCACCAACGATTTCTTGGTCAGTCATAGACACAAGCTCTTCATTGTAGTTACCGCCGAAGGCTCCTCTCTTTTTCCTCTCTCTTGCAATCTTGTTACCATCGGGCCTCTTATTGGGATTTTCATCCTCCTCATCATTTGCTTCAACGATATGCTAATCCTTGACCTCTGCGAAGTGGCCTTGAAGTTTCTCCTAATCCACTTCTCATTGTTGGCAAGTTCTTTGTAGCAATGGTGCAACATGAAGCCCTTGCCACCATTAATCTTGTTGTGTTGCTTGTATAGCTCTTGGACCAGAGGCACATAAAGATTTTCACCACACGCGGTGGCGAATGGTTGACTTGATCAATACAACCGAATCATTGGTTGCATTGCTTTTGGATGGTGCCCCGACAGTGCCCAAAAGAGCCTTGAGCGCGCCTTGATGGGACGTCCACGATGGTCCTATGGTACTCTTCCGTCCTACCCCAATACTTCTCTTTTGATTGATCTGAGTCAACCGATGCATCAAGCGTCACGTTCATCCAAGCTTGACACAAAGCAATCTTCTTCTTGGCAATAGTTGTGTGTTCTCGGTCTCTTCATGCTTGATTGTGTCTTCATGGGATTATCGACCTCCTCGGCCTCCTCCTCCTCCACTTCAGAATCATCCTCCTACCCACCCTCTATTGTTGAGAAAACATCGGATATTCATATTGAGGGGCGTAGGGGTGGCTAGCGACGGGGTACGAGCAGTCGGACAAGTCGAGGCGCCGAAGTTGCCTTCTTCTTTGCCTCCGCCTCGGCAAGCACCTTAATGGCCGATGTCGCCTTCTTCGCCCGCTTACCGCCAGCCAAATCAAGAGAAGGGCGACCTGCCGTCGCTGGGGCCGGCCTTGCCACCGCTCTTGCTGCTGGCCTTGGTTGACGGTGGGGAGGACCGAAGCAAGTTTTTGGTCCCCAGCCTCTTCCTTCGTGCGGGCAGCGGTGCGTGGGTCGACTCCGGCGGCGTCACGCCAATAGCGGTGACCGGCGAGGTGGCGGAAGTCTTGCAGTTCATTCCGGCCTAAATCAGGGGCATCGACGGCAAGAATGGGTGGCGACGACATGAAGTGGTGGTCGTTCGGGGGCCGAAATATTTACTATGGGAGGCACCGGTCGAGTATATTTGAGAGAGTTGGGCTGCCTTTTGCGGCCAACTCATATATTTTTTATGCTCTAACGGTTTGAGAGATCGCTAGGTATGACAACTTCTCGAAATGAAGAGTTAAAGGTTGGGTGTGGCTAGATCTCTATCGACTGAGATGTAACAAGTCTCAGTCAAGTGATAAAATATATAAAAAAGAAAAAATAGAATGGAAATTTTGCACGAATCTTCACGTAAGATCCCACGATTATTGCAGCGGCTGAGACTTGGTAAGTGTCAGTTGACTGAGATTTAGCAATCCTGTTAAAGCTTTTAAGAGACCGGTTAGAGATGCTCTAAGCAGGTAGCTATGTCAGCCTATGACTTTCTTTTTTGAAAAGGAGGATATCCCTCGACCTCTGCATCAGGACGATGCATGCAGCCATATATTATTAATAGTGCGATCCAGCAGCCGAACATCATCGACCCGGAAAAAAGCGAAAAACAAACCCTAAGGTTGTATACCACGCGACAGTAACTCTCCTAGATAGCCACTAACCCTATGATATAAGACACAACATAAACGAAAAATACACAACTCCTAGGCTACGCCTTCAAGAAGGAATCATCGCACGTGCGCTGATGATGGCGAGTCCACCACAAGGTTAAACTTCGGATTTTCATCCCCAAAGCAAAGCTTCAATCCACCACCTTCAACAAAGGACACGATGCAAGCGCGCGATGACATAGCCCGATCAGAGATCTTGTGTTTCCATCGGAGTGCATAAGCTCGTCGTTGAAGCCATCTGTACCATCCCCCCTTATTCGGCTACCAACGCCTCGATAGCTGGATACATCTAGAGGAGACAACGGAAGACAAAGACGTCCCATACCTTCGATCCAACAACAACAGGCTAAACTTGACACCTCTGCCAGAGCCACCGTGCATCACCTGCCGACAACAGGCATGACTTGACGTCTCCATATAAGACGTCGTGTGTAGCATCCGCAGTAGCACATCCACCGATGGCTTCACCTGCCGACGACAGGCACCACCCGACAACTCTGAAAGAGGCACATGTGTCACCTACCGAGCTGCATCGAACCCGATCTGTTGATGGAAGGGATGTCCCATACCGCCACCAGCCTCAGAAGGCCGTCGCCATCTCGAGATCCGGACTCCGAGTCACCCACACGACCCCGGAGTCCGCTGCCGTTGAAGAAGAGGGGCGGCCGCCCCGACTCCGGGCGCTACAGGGAGCACCCACCGTCGCGCGAGCCACTGTCGTCGCCCATACAATGGCAACCGCCGCCGCGATCCCACTTCAAGCCCCGTCGACACCGGAGAAAGCTCCGGTCGCCATATGCGTCCTGCGGCGAGCCGGGACACGGGATCCCAAGATCCGCCGCCACAAGGACCCACCACCTAGCCAGTCAACCCCGGCGGAGGGGACGCCGCCACCACCATGGTCGGATCTGGGCCAGGCGTCGCCACCGCCAAGACCGGATCCGGGCTGAACGCCGCCGCTGCCACCGCCACCAACCACGCCCAACCCCACCTTCATCTTCTAGCCACGTCCAGCCGACCGCACACGCTACGCGCAGCCGATCTCCACCCGCGCCACCGCCGGGAGCCGCCGCACCCCCGTGCTTTGGATCTGCATGACAGCATCGCCGAAGCCGTCGTCCCGCGCCGCACGACATCGAGCGAGGAGAAGGGAAAACCCCGCCGCCGCCTACACCGACCGGATCGGCGACGCACACCAGCCGCGGTGAGGGAGGGAGCTGGGAGGCGGCGGACGAGCCCGGGCGGCTAGGGTTCGCCCCCTCGGTCGCTCGCGGGAGCGATGAGAGGGGTTACGCCCAATACCCGAGTTACTCTAACGTGTCTAAGTGCTTAAATTGGGGGAGAATTTCAATTCCCCGTCCTCTACACCAACTAGGGATGCATACGGCCTTTTAAGTATGAGTATTAGGATTTTTAATCTCGGCTACGCCTCGAGCCTAGTCCTCAATAAATGAGTGAGTACCAAAAAAGCTTGATCCTTAAGAATAAGTAGGAACTTAAATTCGCCTCCGTGGGGATTTGAACCGAGGTGTTAGGTTTGTACATCCACTCCTCCAACCAGTTGAGCTAGGCTCACTCCCCCTATGTTAGCCTATGACTAGCGATCAGGATCGAAACTAATTACTACATCATTTTTCAACTTGAAGGAGCATGGTAAATGATCGCAAACAACACACATGTTTTCTTTTTTGAACACACACATGTGTTGTTGTCGTGAAACTAACGGGTCGATAGCTGCTCCCTTACTCGGCCGATGATCCACCATTTTGACCGAACGTTTCCCCCCTGCGTAAAGTGAGCTCGTATTCTTTCATCTCCTAGTTACATAGAGAGAAGAGAGCTCGCTCATGTATGGATCTGCATAGATTTTAGCCAGTTATCGAAAAAAGGCTTTCGCCCCGCTTTATAAATAAAGCAAACCACCATAGTCAAACGGTACACATAAGTTCACCCACACACACAGTCGCACGGATAAAGAGTACGAATAGGTTCTGCTGAGGGCACAGCTCAACAAGCCCAAAAGAGAAAAACAAAGAAACGACCGCGGGACAACCGCAACCGCAACATCAGAGGGGAGCTAATCTGGCTCGGGCGGTGGCGGAGGGAGCGGCGGCGCCAAGTGGAGGGCCATCGCGCGAAGGTCGGAGATGATGGTGGTGATGGCGTCTCGGTCCTGGTGACGGCTAAGCGGCCGCCAGAGCTGCAAATAACCACATAATTTGAACACAGCATCAGTAGCGCGTTGGAGAGGAACCCGCTGAATGACAAGCTTATTACGCACAGTCCAGATCAGTAGCGCGTTGGAGAGGAACCCCAATGAGCAGCCACCTAATGTGGCGGCCCGATATGGGGGTGGCCTGGATCTCGGCAAGGAGGTCAGGGAAGTTGGTGTTGCACCAAACCCCACCGATCACCTTGCGGAGGCAACCCCAAAGGAACTGGGCGGACACGCACGAGAAGAAGATGTGATTCGAAGTTTCTTCCGTCCCGCAAAGGGGGCATAGACCGTCACCCGGACCATGACGCTTAATCACCTCCACGCCAGAGGGAAGACGGCCACAGATCCATTGCCGCATTAAAATCCTGATCTTGAGTGGCAGACGGATGGTCCAGGTATACTCGAAGATAGCCGGGCTAGGAGAAGGGGCAATGGCGCGGTATAAGGACTGCGTGGAGAAGCGGCCTGAAGGTTCCAGGCGCCAAGACAACCGGTCAAGAGGCTGAGAGAGGTCAGGCTCATGAAGAGCGACGGCATCAAGGAGATCGTGCCAAGCGGCGACTTCCGGGGGGGGGGGGCAAAAGGCCGCCGGAACGCGAGACACCCTAAGTCAATAAGGGCCGTCTCAACAGAAATCCTCGGGTCAACGGCGATGGAGAAGAGGTCAGGGAATCTCGCAGCGAAGGGGAGGTCCCCAGCCCAGCGGTCTAGCCAAAACAGCGTGGATGACCCAGTTCCGATCGAGATGGATGTCCCATTACGGAGGACCGGTAGGAGCTGAATGACAGATTGCCAGAACTGGGACCCTCCGGTCCGGGCGCAGAAGGCGAGGGGTTGACCACGCAGGTATTTCTGGCGCACGATCTGCAACCACAGGCCGCCATCGCCATTCGCAATGCGCCAGAGCCAACGAGTGAGGAGTGCCAGGTTCATGCGCTTGGAGGACATGATACTAAGACCACCTTGATCCCGGGGCTTGCAGATTTCAGACTAGCGCACCATATGGTACTTTTTCTTGTCGCCCTCGCCCGCCCAATAGAACCGGGCCTGGACCAGACCAATCTCATGGTGGAGAGTCTCGGGGAAGCTGTAGAAGCTCATGATGAATAGGAGGAGGCTGGAAAGGGACGAGTTGATGAGGATCGTACGAGCCGCCTTAGAGAGCCAACGACCCTGCCACGGCTCGATGCGGTGTTGGAGCTTGAGCACCGAGGGTCGTAGGTCGGCCACGGTCAGGCGGGAGTCACTAATGGGGACCCCCAGGTAGGTAGTGGGGAATGTCCCCAATCGACAGTTAAGCCGGTTAGCGATGCTCTGGCTCTCATCGGGCGAATAGCCCAGAATCATCACCTCGCTTTTATCAAAATTTATTCTGAGGCCTGACATGTGCTGGAAACACAGCAGGAGGAATTTGAGGTTCGAGATCTCAAGCGCCGAACCTTGGACCATGATGATGGTGTCATCAGCGTATTGGAGGAGGGAGACGCCTCCTCCCTCCACCAAGTGTGGGGTAATGCCTAGTATGTGGCCGGCGGCCTTGGCCTTATCCAGGATCGAGGCCAAGGCATCAACCACCATATTGAACAGAAACGGGGAAAGGGGGTCACCCTGCCTAACCCCACCGGAAGTGGGGAAGTAGGGCCCGATTTCCCCGTTGATGTTCACCGCGGTATGGCCGGAAGACACCATCTGCATGACCCGGGTCACCCAGCGATCATCGAACCCTTTTCTAAGCAGCACTTCCCGAAGGAAGGGCCAACTAACCATGTCATAGGCCTTATGGAAATCAATCTTCAGGAAAACCGCCTTGAGGTTTTTGGATTGCACCTCATGCAGGATTTCATGGAAGACTAAGACCCCATCCAAGATATATCGGCCCTGAATGAAGGCGGATTGATTCGGGTGGGTTATGCGGTCAGCTAAAGGGGCCACCCTATTGGCGTACCCCTTGGCAAGGATGCAGAAGATCACATTGATCACCGTGATAGGGCGGAACTGGCGGATGTCGGAGGCGCCCGGGACCTTGGGGATCAAAGTGATAATGCCATAGTTGAGGCGCTTGAGGTCGATGGAACCGACATAAAACTCCTCGAAGATGGCCATGATCTCCTGTTTGATGGCGGGCCAGAAGGTCTGAAAGAACTTAACCGGCAAGCCGTCAGGACCCGGGGCGGATGATGGGTTCATCCCTTTAATTGCCAGCCACACTAACTCCTCAGAGAACGGGGTCGTGAGAGCCGCATTGTCCGCGGCCGAGACACACTGCGGTCCAACCCAGAAGTGTGGCGCAAGAGCTAAGCCCCCCTAGGGGGGCTGCAAACAGGGCTCGATAGAAGCCGTCAACATGGGCACGGATGTCAGCGGGCCGCTGGAGGAGCGTCGCGCCATCCCACAGAAGTGGAATGGTATTACGTCGCAGCCGGCCATTGGCGATTGCCTGGAAGTAGGCGGTGTTGGCGTCACCCTGGAGAACCCACTTTTGGGTACCTCGAAGGCGCCAATACGCCTCCTCGTCGGTGTATATGACCATAAGCTGGTCTTCAAGGTCATAACGCTGCATCCACTCGTCAGGAGAGAGGCCCACCGAGTCGTCCCGAAGATCCAGGGCCTGAATGGAGTCAAGGAGGGCCTTTTTGCGGAGACGGAGGTCCCTTCCGAGATTCGCGCCCCAGCCCTTCATGAACTGACGGGTGCACTTGGCGCAGAAGTGCCAGTCATCCACCGCCGAGATGGATCGGTGAGATGCAAGGCGGGCTTCCAGCCAGCGGCTGCGCACAGCCTCAACGAAACCGTTCTGGTTAAGCCAGAACGTCTCGAAGCGAAATCTGGGGGCAGAGGGAGGGCGTTCATCCAGAGAGGATAGAAGAAGGGGAACGTGGTCCGAGCCAATACGGGTGATGGTGCGGAGGGAGGCAAGGGGGCACCTCAACTCCCACTTAGGAGAAACCAAGACCCGATCCAGCACAGAGAGCGTTGGGTCGGCCTGGCGATTGGTCCAGGTGAACCTAGCACCAATCCTATCTAATTCCCGCAACCCAAGGTTCGCAATACAATCGTTGAACAACTGCATGCGCGGGAAGTTAACTAAGCCGTTATTCTTGTCCTCCGCAGAGCGGAGAAGGTTGAAATCGCCACCGACGACGACCGGGAAGCGGGCCGCGGATACCTTCCTCGAGAGCTCGTCGAGGAAGGACACCGAGCGACTGTGGTCGGCGGGGCCATAGACTATAATGATCTCCCACTTAAAGTTCAGCGCGCGCTCGAAGACTTCCATGCTCACAAAGAACTCACCCATGTCCATGCTCCCAACCTCAAAGGTGGCATCCTTGACATCTAATAGGATGCCACCAGAGTGCCCGGCGATCCCACTAGAAGGGAGCCAATGCCAGGCAAACAGGTGGGAGCTCAGGCGCTCAAGCTCGGCCAGGGTGAAGTCAGTTCGCATGGTCTCTTGGATTGCAACTATGTCAATGTGCTCGTCACGAATATATTCGATGAGTTGGCGGCGACGGCCATCCTGGCCGAACCCGCGGATGTTCCAGAAGAGGGTCCGCATCAAACCGCCATTGAGGGGCTACTTGACCCCAGGACACGAGAAGCGCTCTGGGCGTGGAGGGCGGTGGTGCGAGACCGGGTGCGGCCCCGAATCTCCAGGGGGGCGGGAGCCGCCGGACGGGATGACTGGGGGTCCGGGGTAGGGCCGCTAGCCTCCGAGGAGGAGGAGGCCAGGCGGGCACGGGTCTCGGCCAGCCGGCCATCCAGGATTTCCCGGGCGTGGATGGCCTCGACCTGGACTAAGGGGGAGCAACTTCCCCCCTGAACACTATATCAGAGTCGGTCGCGACCTTGGCAAGATGTCCAAGTGGGACCGACTCCAACGCCGAGAACGAACATGTAGCAGAAGAAGGAGGGATGACCGGGGTACCTGGCTCGAGGTTACGTGCCGCAGCCCGGAGCTCAGCCCGTTCCGAGATGGGAAGGGCGGGGCTGCCAACCGGGCGAGCAGCGTCGATCCGGGCACTGCGCCGCGAGGAAGTCACCGGGGTCGACGTCGACCGGCCGCGCCTGGCGTAGGCCGTGGACCGCGGTGGGTGAGGGGGCGCCGCTAGAGGGGTAGCCAGGGTGGAGGCGCCCCCACACCCTGCAGTAGTCATCGTCGAGGGGGAGACAGCAGGAAGGCGAGGAGAGGCAGGCGGGGAAGCGGCCGCCAGCGCCACGTCCTGCCCCACCCGCACCTGGAATGCCGTAGGGGGCGGAGGAGAAGCCATCTGGACAAGCAGTGAAGTAGGCCGCTCCCCATCGAAGACCACAGCAGGAGACGCGGGAGGAGGCACCACGGCGGGGGCCTCGGGAACCGCGGGCGAGGGGATGAGTCCCGCGGGGCGGGGGGAAGCCGGCGGAGTAGCTTCAGGCTGGATCGGGGAGGAGCCCAGGGCGGGAGAAGGGGCCGCCGGACCGGACGGGGGAGGCGCGTCCATCGCATCAGGAGAGCGAGGTGAGGACGCCGGGATGACGACGAGCCCGACACTGGAAGTGTCGCTGGCCAGCGGTTCCGCGATCGGAGACGAGGGCAGGAGCGGGAGGAGCCCCTCAGGCAGGGCCGCAAGGGACCGACCGGTCGGTCGCCCCCCCTGGGTCGAGGTAGAAGGAGGAGGCGCCGGTGAAGGGGAGTGGGAGGGGCTATCCTCCGATCCATCCTCGTCGTCGGAGCGGTGGGAGCGGGGGTGGTGGCGACCGTGATAGTCGTCGCTAGGGCCAGGGCGACCACCGGGAGGGGCGTCGTCAGCGAAGCGAGGGCGACCCACATGGTTAGGCGGCTCGGGAGCAATGCGGAGGTCGAAACCTTGGTCGTTGAAGAAGACTCGGATGGTGGCCCGCAGCTTGCCGGAGTCGAGGCACTTGACCTTAACTCGCACCTCCTCCTCCTTGCGAGGGAAAGCTCATTGACAACGACCACCTTGCCTAGAATCCGCGACATCTGATGGATGACACGCTCAGAGCGCGTGATGTTGGGGAGCCCGGCAATGAGGATCCAGGCCGTGTCGAGAACGGCCACCGCCTTCGGGTCGAGAATCGGCTCGGAAATGTCGACGACGAGCTTGTTGAGGGCAAGTGTGATCTGGTCGCTGCGGGTGGCGTATCCGTGGGAGACGGCGTCGGGGAAGACCATAGAGAACACGGTGCCGGAGATGGGGGTGACCGCCCAATCCCACTGGCGACGGTACAGGTGGTTGAGCTCCGCCTCGATCATCTCGGGGGAAGCCATACCGTAGATCACCGTGACCACCGCCTGGAGGGATGGGGTGGGGGGGCGAGATGTCTGGGACCTCAATGTGGAAAAAACCCAACCCCTCAATCCCGCGACCATACATCTTTAGCTTGTCGGGAATCGGCCGGTCCGGGCAAAGGATGGCGGGGTGGGGGTCCTTGCAGATGTAGCAGCAGGCGGGGTTGACACAGTTGACTTGAGAATGGCCGACGACACCACAGTTGAAGCACGGTGGACCGGGGAGGCCGGACACCGGACCCGGGGGCGGAGAGGAGCCGGGGACAGGAGGATTGCGCCCGGCCAGGTTGAGCGTAGCCCGGCCCTGTCCACGCCGCTTCTTCTTCTTGGATGTCCCTTGGCATCCTCGGGGCTGCCCCCCACCCACGGCACCCGAAGCGGGAGGAGCGGCCGAGGAGGAGGCGTGGGCGGGACATATTTCCGTGCAGGGGCCGCCGGATCCGGAGCGGGAGGGCGCGGAGAGCGAGGGCGTTGTTGTCGGGACAGAGAGGGAGATCGGTCGGGACGGTGCACCGGAGAGGGGGAGCGGCGGCGAGTCGTCCGTCCACCCGTGGCAGGAGGGGGGAACCGCGACCGGCCACCCGCATTGGTCAGGCGACCGGCGTGCGTCCCGACGATCCTCCCTGGCAGACGGGCGGGGGGCGTCGCGCTCGTGGCCGCGGAGCTCCCGGCGCAGGTCCTCCTCGCGGCGGAGGGAGTCAGGGGAGGGGCGAGGCGGGTCGCGGTACTCCTCGTACCGGCACTTGCGCCGCGCCTCGCCATCATCCCAAGCGCGGGACATGGCCGGAGGAGGGGGCGGGGGAGGGGACCGAGGGGAGAAGCGGCGGGCGCCGTCGGGGTGGGGAGCGGCAGAGCAGCGGGATGGGGAGGAGAGGCGGCTGAGTGCGGGGGAGGGCGGAGAGGAAACCCATAGGGGAGCCAGATGGCAGGCGTGGTGGTGGTGGGCCTAGGGCACGCACCCGACCGAGAGGCCGCAGGCCGGCCCAACAGGCTCCTTCCCTCGGGCGCATGGGCTAGGGGACGGCGCACCGGGCAGGTCGGCACCACCTGGCGGCCTACCGGGCCACGGCCCAAGACCCCAGGGTCCAGGGAACGGGGGGAGGGGTACCAGCGCGGAGGGTTTCCCCTCGACACGCCGGCGGCGCCGCCGCCGTCCCGGAGGCCGGGAAGGGGGGGTCGGGGCCACCCGGGGCAGCCGAAGCAGGCTGGGCACCTGTACCTGGAGGCCGGAGGTTCCGAAGCGCGCGATAAATGGGCGGAACGGCAAGGAACGAGCAGAGGGAGTAGTCGAGGAGCCGAGGGGCAGTAGGAGCGGGCGAGGAGCCGCCGGACGGGAGGATGAAGCTGGGGCAGACGGGCGCCACGCAGTCCGGGCGGATCCCAGCTCGGAGCGGCCTGCGACGCCCCATGACCGGCGGCGACGCCGGCGCGACCCGTCCCGCGGCAAAGCTCCGCCCTTTGCACCGGTCGTCACCAGAGTCGGCCGCAGCCTCCGCGAGCCCGCGTCCGAACCTCGCGCCAGGGAGGTTGAGACGGGGGCCACGCTGGATGGCGCAGCGGACTCAGCGAGATCCAGGCGACGGGAGGGAGAGGTGGGGATGGGAGCTCCAGCGGCGGCGGAGACGGGGTCGTCATCTGCGAGGTCGGCCCACCGGATCCGCAGCGACGCAGCGTCAAGCGGAGCGGCAGGGGAGGACGGGCAAGGCGCGGCAGGCGGCGGAGACGGGGACGCCGGGGCAGGCTGCGGCGAGGAGCAGGCGGCGGGGGCGGCCGAAGGCTGGGGTGCTGGCGAGTCGCCCGAAGGCGGAATCGCAGGAGCGTGCGCCATCCTAAACACACTTTTTATATGTAAAGTTGATGATCACTAATAAACAAAGTTCTATCCTACTTCTTTGTGTCCATTTATTTACTTTCTCTTCTGAGCGGGATTGCCTACTTCGTCTATGTTACTGCTCCACAACCCTTTGACCGAACTGATCGGCAAAGGTTGCTGAACAAGTTATCAGCATGTTCCTCCACCAATTCTTCATCAGGTCTGTCTATATCTCATCTACATGTAAGATATTATCTCACATCTAAGATGACATCATAACTGTTTGTGGATCATCCATAGACGTCTTTCCTTGCTTCTTGTCTTTATTTTTGTCCAGCCCAACACGTTGTTGTCTCTTTTTCTTTTTGAGAAACAGCACATTGTTGTCTTGTCCAATAACATCCGCTCATGGACAACTTTCGTGGAAGCTCCTATCGGACGCATTCTGCGTCAAACAGCCGCGCGACGCACACAGGAAACCTCCAACTGGGCCGGCCCAATAGTGGGCGCGCATGTTTGCTTGTACAGAAACGCTGCGAGGTTAATGTTAAAAAAACAGCCGTCCTGGCAGGATTCGACCTCTCGACCTCCATCTTGCGTACGAGAGAATCTAACCAGTGTTAGAGAATATTGTTGTAATCTCCGTTGTAATCTCAACCTCCTTCCCTATTCCTTGTCCTACTCAAACTCTTGTAACCCTCTCTTGTTTGCCAAGGCAAGGCTTCTGCCCACATCAATATATACCAGACGCGGCTCCCCTCGAGGGAGTAGGAACGCTTATTATCTTTCATGGTAATCAGAGCCACCTCTTCTCATACATCTAGCTACAAACCAAAACCCTAAACCACATACCATCGTCTCCATGGCTTCCTCAGCCGGCGTCGCCCTCAACCTCGGTTCGCCGCCATCTGGGAAGCTTGCAAGAGGAAATTTTATCCTCTGGAAGACTAAGGTTCTCCCAGCCATGCGAGGTGCGCAGATATCTGGGCTCCTGGACAACTCCGCCGCCGCTCCGCCCAGGATGGTGGAGATCACAAAGGCGGACAAGACCACAACCCTAGAGTCGAATCCTCTGTACGGGCCCTGGATCGCCAAAGACCAGCAGGTCCTGTCATATCTTCTCAATTCTATGTCTCCAGAGATCCTTGCGCAGGTCACCGGGAAGGATTCCACCTACGAGCTCTGGACGACGGTGAAAAATCTCTTCGCCTCGCAATCATAGTCTCGGATTACTAATCTGAGGATCGCAATCACCAACACCAAGAAGGGCACCATGTCAAGCTTAGCGTATATGGCCAAGATGAAGAGCCTTGGGGATGAACTAGCTGCTGATGGTCGTCCCATCTCTGATCCAGAGATGGTGGACTACATACTGGCAGGACTGGACTGCGACTACAACTCTGTGGTGGTGGCGATCGGCGCTGTCAAGAATACGATCACCGCCGACGACCTCTTTGCTCAGATCTCTGCCTCTGATCAAAGGATGGAGATGTTGGGTGACTCGTCTTCAGCCGGGTTTCATTCATCTGCCAACGCGGTCTACAAAGGCCGTGGCCAGTCCCGCGGCAGATCTCGCTGGCGAGGAGGAAGGGGGCGCGGTCGTGGTGACCGCGGTGACCGACAGCCCTCTCCTGCCAATAGAGGCGGCAGATTCAGAGGACGCCCTCGACAGCAACAGCAACAGCAGGTGCGTGAACAGCAGCACGACTACCCTGAATGTCAGATATGCTACATGCATCATCCAGGAGGTGCACGTGTTTGCTGGTGGCGCTATGAAGATAACGATCAAGAAGAGAAGGAGGCGCATGATGTCTCCTATGGCGTGGACACCAACTGGTACGCCGACAACGCAGCAACGAATCACATCACCGGTGAACTTGACAAGTTGACAATACGAGAGAAACACAACAGAGGCGACCAAATTCGCACGGCAAGAGGTTCTGGTATGGATATCACACACATTAGTAGTTCAATTGTTAAAAACCCCATGAAAAAATTGCACTTGAAAGATGTCTTGCATGTTCCTCAAACATCAAAAAATCTTGTTTCCGTTCATCGATTCACCCTTGATATCAATGTTCTTATAGAATTCTATCCTTATTTTTTCTTGGTTAAGGACTTGAGAGCAAGGAGAATCATTCTTAGAGGATGGTGCATGGGAGGCCTCTATCCACGTAAACAAGCAAACATTGTCAATAAGCCATCATCATCAAGGTGGCATAGTCGTTTAGGTCATCCTTATTCAGTCATAGTTAAATATGTTCTTAGAAAAAATAAACTCTCTTATGAGAATAGTGTTGAGTCAGTTTGTGATCCGTGTCAACAAACAGAAAGTCATCAATTAATTTACCCCATCTCTACTAGTGTGTCTATTGCTCCTCTACAACTTATATTTTCATATGTATGGGGGCCAGCCCCTACTTCAGTTGGGAGATTTTCCTATTATGTAAGTTTTATTGATGACTATGATGACCCACAAGTATAGGGGATCTATCGTAGTCCTTTCGATAAGTAAGAGTGTCGAACCCAACGAGGAGCAGAAGGAAATGACAAGCACAGTAAGGTATTCTCTGCAAGCACTGAAATTATCGGTAACAGATAGTTTTATGATAAGGTAATTCGTAAGGGTAACAAGTAACAAAAGTAAACAAGGTGCAGCAAGGTGGCCCAATCCGTTTTGTAGCAAAGTAAAAGCCTGGACAAACTCTTATATAAAGGAAAGCGCTCCCGAGGACACATGGGAATTATTGTCAAGCTAGTTTTCATCATGCTCATATGATTCACGTTCGTTACTTTGATAATTTGATATGTGGGTGGACCGGTGCTTGGGTACTGCCCTTCCTTGGACAAGAATCCCACTTATGATTAACCCCCCTCGCAAGCATCCGCAACTACGAAAGAAGAATTAAGGTAAACCTAACCATAGCATGAAACATATGGATCCAAATCAGCCCCTTACGAAGCAACGCATAAACTAGGGTTTAAGCTTCTGTCACTCTAGCAACCCATCATCTACTTATTACTTCCCAATGCCTTCCCCTAGGCCCAAACAATGGTGAAGTGTCATGTAGTCAACGTTCACATAACACCACTAGAGGAAAGACAACATACATCTCATCAAAATATCGAACGAATACCAAATTCACATGACTACTTATAACAAGACTTCTCCCATGTCCTCAGGAACAAACGTAACTACTCACAAATCATATTCATGTTCATAATCAGAGGGGTATTAATGTGCATAAAGGATCTGAACATATAATCTGCCACTGAATAAACCAACTAGCATCAACTACAAGGAGTAATCAACACTACTAGCAACCCACAGGTACCAATCTGTGGTTTTGAGACAAAGATCGGATACAAGAGATGAACTAGGGTTTGGGAGGAGATGGTGCTGGTGAAGATGTTGATGGAGATTGACCCCCTCCCGATGAGAGGATCGATGGTGACGATTTCCCCCTCCCGGAGGGATGTTTCCCCGGCAGAACAGCTCCGCCGGAGCCCTAGATTGGTTCCGCCAAGGTTCCGCCTCGAGACGGCGGCGCTTCGTCCCGAAAGCTTCCTTATGATTCCAGGGCAAAAGACACCTTATACCAGAAGATGGGCATCGGGGGGCTTCCAGGTGGCCCACGAGGCAGGGGGCACGCCCACGGGGGTAGGGCGCGCCCTCCACCCTCGTGGACAGTGGGTGGCCCCCCTCTGGTGCTTTCTTCGCCCAATATTTTTAATATATTCCAAAACTGACTTTCATGGATTTTCAGGACTTTTGGAGTTGTGCAGAATAGGTCTCTAATATTTGCTCCTTTTCCAGCCCAGAATTCCAGCTGCTGGCATTCTCCCTCTTCATGTAAACCTTGTAAAATAAGAGAGAAAAGGCATAAGTATTGTGACATAATGTGTAATAACAGCCCTTAATGCAATAAATATCGATATAAAAGCATGATGCAAAATGGACGTATCAACTCCCCCAAGCTTAGACCTTGCTTGTCCTCAAGCGGAAGCCGATATCGAAAAATATGTCCACATGTTTAGAGTTAGAGGTGTCGATAAAATAAAATACGGACATGAGGGCATCATGATCATTCTTAGAATAGCAACATATCTATATTGTCATATGATTTCTTATGCTGAAGTAACAATCTATTCACAATGTAAAGTATGAATCAGAAACTTCATTGAAAAGTTAGCAAACTATAATCTCAGTCATTGAAGCAATTGCAATTTATCGTAACATTGGAAAGAGTCAATATTTTAATGAAAACTCTAATGTTCCTAAATTTTATGGACTTTCCCAATATAAGAGCTTTTCAGCAAGTCCACATACTCAACTATCATTTAGTCTTTCACAATTGCTAACACTCACGCAATACTTATGGGTATGAAGTTTTAATCGGACACAGAGAAGGATAGGGGCTTATAGTTTTGCCTCCCAACCTTTTACCTCAAGGGTAACGTCAACAATAATGCTTTATGAAAACCCACGTCCAATTAGATATATATATATCAGGATCTTTCCAACACATAGTGCTTACCAAAGGATAAAGTGTAAAAAGGAAAGGTGAAGATCACCATGACTCTTGTATAAGGTATAAGACAAAAATAAAAGATAGGCCCTTCGCAGAGGGAAGCAGAGGTTGTCATATGCTTTTATGGTTGGGTGCACAAAATCTTAATGCAAAAAAATGTCACTTTATATTGCCACTTGTGATAGGGACCTTTATTATGCAATCCGTCGCTTTTATTTCTTCCATATCACAAGCTCGTATAAAGCTTATTTTATCCACACTAATAGATCATACATATTTAGAGAGCAATTTTTATTGCTTGCAGCAATGACAACTTACTTGAAGGATCTTACTCAATCCATAGGTAGATATGGTGGACTCTCGTGGCAAAACTGGGTTTAAGAATATTTAGAAGCACAAGAAGTATCTCTACTTGGTGCAAAGAATTTGGCTAGCATGAGGGGGAAAGGCAAGCTCAACATGTTGGATGATCCATGACAATATAATTTATTTCGGATATAAGAAAACATAACCCATTACGTTGTCTTCCTTGTCCAACATCAACTTTTTAGCATGTCATATTTTAATGAGTGCTCACAATCATAAAAGATGTCCAAGATAGTATATTTATATGTGAAAACCTCTCTTTCTTTATTACTTCCTATTAATTGCAACGATGACCAAAACTATATTTGTCAACTCTCAACAACTTTTATTCATCATACTCTTTATATGTGAAGTCATTACTCTTCATAAGATCAATATGATCTCTTTATTTCTTTTTATTCCTTCTTTTTTCTTTTATTCCCTCAAGATCATAGCAAGATAACCAAGCCCTTGACTCAAGACTAATCTTTATTATATATAGCTCACGGACTCGATTACATAGATAAGGATCAACACAAAAACTCAAAGCTAGATCATACTAAACTTTATTCTACTAGATCAAGATATAACCAAAAGGATTGAACTAAGAAAAACGGTAAGATAGAAGTGTGATGGTGATACGATACCGGGGCACCTCCCCCAAGCTTGGCAGTTGCCAAGGGGAGTGCCCATACCCATGTGTTTATGTCTCTTTCTTCGGAGGTGGTGATGAAGGAGTTGTTGATGAAGTCGTGTCACACATCGAGCGTAGGAGATTCTCCAATTTGCGAATAATGCCCTTGAGTGCGGTGATGTATTCTTGCAACAAAATATTTTCACGAGTGAGATACTTGTTTTGCACCCGAACTATTTCAATCATCTTGAAAGCTTCTTTTTCAGTAGGGGTAATATGGTTATAGTAAGGTTGAAGGATGTCTTCTTCTTCTGCTGCCGGAGCTTGATCCTCCGTGGCCTTCTTGATCCTATCACCGTTGTTTATCTCCCCAAGTTCTTCTCTCTTCATCTCTATCTTCATTAGCCAAGCATCGTCGCCCGCATTGTTGGAGGAGGGGGACGACATGATGCCTGGCCTTGAAAACTCTGGCAAAAAACAGCTCGGAACAAAAACAGGAGATATTTGCGTGGTACGGTGGTCAAAACCTTTGGGAGATTATATAGCAAATTTTTACCGACCAAAAGAAGTATCGTGCAAGAAAACGGAGTGTGGAGAGCACACGAGGTGCCCACGATGAAGGGGGGCGCGCCCAGGGGGTAGGTCGCGCCCTCCCCGTCGTGGATGCCTCATGTCCTTTTCGGACTACTTCTTATTTTCCCATTTTCTTAAATATTCCAAAACGGAGAAAAATTTCTATTAGAACTATTTTGGAGTCGGTTTACTTACCGTACCACATACCTATTCCTTTTCGGAGTCTGAACATTCTGGAAAGTGTCCCTTATGTACTCCTCCGGGGTTACGGTGTTAATAACATTGGTTTCAACATTTATGGGATTACCTGAGATATAGTGTTTGATTCTTTGACCGTTCACCACCTTTGGATTTGTGCCTTTGAAATTGTTGATTTTTATGGCACCGGAACGATAGACCTCCTCGATAACGTAGGACCTTCCCATTTAGAGAGGAGTTTTCCTGCAAAAAAAATCTTAAACGAGAGTTGTACAACAAAACATAATCACCTACATTAAACTCACGCTTTTGTATCCTTTTGTCATGCCATATTTTAACTTTTTCTTTAAACAGTTTGACATTCTCATAGGCATGGGTTCTCCACTCATCCAGTGAGCTAATGTCAAATAGTATCTTCTCGCCGGCAAGTTTGAAATCATAATTGAGCTCTTTAATGGCCCAATATGCCTTATGTTCTAGTTCGAGAGGTAAGTGACATGCTTTTCCATAAACCATTTTATACGGAGACATACCCATAGGATTTTTATATGTAGTTCTATAGGCCCATAATGCATCATCAAGTTTCTTGGACCAATTCTTTCTAGATCTATTAACAGTCTTTTGCAAAATTAATTTAATCTCCCTATTACTCAGTTCTACTTGACCACTAGACTGTGGGTGGTATGGAGATGCAATTCTATGATTAACATCATACTTAGCAAGCATTTTACGAAAAGCACCATGAATAAAATGTGAACCACCATCAGTCATTAAGTATCTAGGGACTCCAAACCTCGGAAAAATAACTTCTTTAAGCATCTTAATAGAGGTGTTATGATCAGCACTACTAGTTGGAATAGCTTCTACCCACTTAGTAACATAATCAACAGCAACTAAAATATGTGTATACCCATTAGAGGAAGGAAACGGTCCCATATAATCAAAGCCCCAAACATCAAATGGTTCAATAACAAGTGAATAGTTCATAGGCATTTCTTGACGTCTACTAATATTACCAATTCTTTGACATTCATCACAAGACAAGACAAACTTACGGGCATCTTTAAAAAGAGTAGGCCAATAAAAACCGGATTGCAATACCTTATGTGCAGTTCTATCTCCAGCGTGGTGTCTGATACGTCTCCAACGTATCTATAATTTTTGATTGTTCCATGCTATTATATTATCTGTTTTGGATGTTCAATGGGCTTTATTATACACTTTTATATTATTTTTGGGACTAACCTATTAACCGGAGGCCCAGCCCAAATTGCTGTTTTTTTTGCCTATTTCAGTGTTTCAAAGGAAAGGAATATCAAACGGAGTCCAAACGGAATGAAACCTTCGGGAACGTGATTTTCAGAACAAACGTGATCCAGAGGACTTGGAGTGGACGTCAAGCAATCAACGAGGAGGCCACGAGGCAAGGAGGCGCGCCTGCCCCCTGGGCGCGCCCCCACCCTTGTGGGCCCCTCGTAGCTCTCCTGACCGACCTCTTTCGCCTATATATACTCATATACCCTGGAAACATCAGAGGAGGAGCCGAAACCCTATTTCCACCGCCACAACTCTCTGTACCCGTGAGATCCCATCTTGGGGCCTTTTTGGCGCTCCGTCGGAGGGGGCATTGATTACGGAGGGCTTCTACATCAACACCATAGCCTCTCCGATGATGTGTGAGTAGTTTATCTCAGACCTTCGGGTCCATAGTTATTAGCTAGATGGCTTCTTCTCTCTCTTTGGATCTCAATACAAAGTTCTCCTCGATTTTCTTGGATATCTATTCGATGTAATATTCTTTTGCGGTGTGTTTGTCGAGATCCGATGAATTGTGGGTTTATGATCAAGATTATCTATGAACAATATTTGAATCTCCTCTGAGTTCTTTTATGTATGATTGGTTATCTTTGCAAGTCTCTTCGAATTATCAGTTTGGTTTGGCCTACTAGATTGATCTTTCTTGCAATGGGAGAAGTGCTTAGCTTTGGGTTCAATCTTGCGGTGCTCGATCCCAGTGACAGAAGGGGAAACGACACGTATTGTATTGTTGCCATCGAGGATAAAAAGATGGGGTTTATATCATATTTCTTGAGTTTATCCCTCTACATCATGTCATCTTGCTTAAAGCGTTACTCTGTTCTTATGAACTTAATACTCTAGATGCATGCTGGATAGCGGTCGATGTGTGGAGTGATAGTAGTATATGCAGGCAGGAGTCGGTCTACTTGTCACGGACGTGATGCCTATATACATGATCATACCTAGATATTCTCATAACTATGCTCAATTCTATCAATTGCTCGACAGTAATTTGTTCACCCACCGTAATACTTATGCTCTTGAGAGAAGCCACTAGTGAAACCTATGGCCCCCGGGTCTATTCTCTATCGTATTAATCTACCGTTATTTCTATTACCGTTTATTTCGCTTTCTTTACTTTTAGTCTTTATCATAAAAATACCAAAAATATTATCTTATTTGTTTGTGTAGGTACGAGGGACTTGAGCGTGGTCTCCTACTGGATTGATACCTTGGTTCTCAAAACTGAGGGAAATACTTACGCTACTTTATTGCATCACCCTTTCCTCTTCAAGGGAAAACCAACGCAGTGCTCAAGAGGTAGCAAGAAGGATTTCTGGCGCCATTGCCGGGGAGTCTACGCACAAGTCAAGACATACCAAGTACCCATCACAAACTCTTATCCCTCGCATTACATTATTTGCCATTTGCCTCTCGTTTTCCTCTCCCCCACTTCATCTTTGCCTTTTCTTCGCCTTCTTCCCGTATGTCTTTTTGTTTGTGTTTCCTTGTGCCTTCTATTTGCTTGCATCTTTGCTTGCTAAAAATCTATTGATATGGATCCACTTAAAGTGTTCTACTTGGATCATCTTCGATCCTTATGCGCTCGTGTTGAAACCCCAACTAGCCTAGTTGATGGGAAATCTTTAGATGAGCATGCTCATTTTGTGCGTCACCATTTGTCTGAAAAAGGGAGACTCTTTTGGGATCAAATAAACAGATTGTTGTGTTATGCTTGGAATCTTTGTGAAATTGATGATTTTACTTGTTGCTCTAAGAACCCTAAAAACACCTTCCCTACCTAT
This sequence comes from Triticum aestivum, assembly GCF_018294505.1. Lineage (NCBI taxonomy): Eukaryota > Viridiplantae > Streptophyta > Magnoliopsida > Poales > Poaceae > Triticum > Triticum aestivum. The sequence continues at coordinate 301,067,839 of NC_057808.1, read as the reverse complement.
GTGAGTTTAATGATAATGAAATCTTATCTTCTTATGCAAAGGGTGTTTATAGTTACTACGATATCGAACAAATTGAAGAATTCGTTGCTTTTAAGGGTGCTTATGAAGTTGCTTCTTTGATTGAAAAGTATGATATTACTCTCTACGAATCTGAAAATTTTGACATACTTAAATATTGCTATGAAAACTATGCTCATAATGTCTATGTCAAAGAATTTATTGAAAGAATGACTGTTGCTTCTGAAGAAAATAATGATATGCATGAATCTATAGATAATGATGATTCCGATGATTTGATTGAAATATCCCTTGATGAACATGATGCTTGCTATTCTTGTGGCCATGATGCCAATATTTATGAAGATGAATTTGCTATAGTTCCTTATGTTAAACATGAGATCGTTGCTATTGCACCCATACTTGGTAGTTCCTTCGATGAAAAGCATGATTGCAATGATGTTATCATAAATTCTCTTAATGCCAATTGTGTTAATAATATGCAAAACCCTAAGCTTGGGGATGCTAGTTTTTCTATGTCTACTACTTGTTGCAGTGATCATGATTGGGGTGATTCTTCTTATGATCTTGAAAATTTATTTAAGCCCCATGATGAATATGATATTGATAATAATGTTTGCAATAATATTGAAAGTGGGTTCGGAAGAGTGTCGACTTTAGATCCCACATATTTGGAGAATATTCAATCTTATGAAAATTTTGATAAAAGTGGGTTCGGAGAGGTCATGACTTTATTTTATGATAATCCCACTATCTCGGAAGAGTGTCAACTTTGCATGCATGTGGATCGTGTTGAAAATATGTTTTGTGATAGCTATATTATTGATTTTGCTTACGATCCTACATGTAATTATTATGAGAGAGGAAAATATGGTTGTAGAAATTTTCATGTTACTAAATTACCTCTCGTTATGTTCAGATTGCTATTGTTTCTTTCCGCTTCCTTGCATATGCTAGTTTTTGCGTGCCTTGATAATTTGTTTGCCTATAAGATGCCTATGCATAGGAAGTATGTTAGACTTAGATGTGTTTGTCACGTGTTTTATGATGCTCTCTTTGCGCTTCAATTCTTGTCTTTCATGTGAGCATAATTAAAATTATCAGTGCCTAGCTAAAAGGCTTTAAAGAAAAGCGCTTGTTGGGAGACAACCCAATATTTTTACTTGCTGTTATTCAATAAATCTTTGATCTAGCCTCTGGTTAGATTTGTTTCTGTGTTTAATTTGTGTTTGTGCCAAGTAAAACCTATAGAATCTTCTTCGATAGTAATTATTTGATCTTGCTGAAAAAGTCAGAAACTTCCTGATCATATAAACAATTGTTTAAAATCACCAGAACATGATAAAATACTGATTCCAATTGCAGTAGATCAATAAAAAATTATATAGGTCTTCCTATTTTGGTAGATTTTTCTGAGTTACAGAAGTTTGCGTTAGATACAGATTACTACAGACTGTTCTGTTTTTGACAGATTCTATTTTTCGTGAATTGTTTGCTTATTTTGATGAATCTATGGCTAGTAATGGAGTTTATGAGCCATAGAGAAGTTGGAATACAGTAGGTTTAAAACCAATATAAATAAAGAATGAGTTCATTACAGTACCTTAAAGTGGTGGTTTGTTTTATTTCGCTAACGGAGCTCATGAGATTTTCTGTTGAGTTTTGTGTTGTGAAGTTTTCAAGTTTTGGGTAAAGATTTGATGGATTATGGAATAAGGAGTGGCAAGAGCCTAATCTTGGGGATTCCCAAGGCACCCCAAGGTAAAATTCAAGGACAATCAAAAGCCTAAGCTTGGGGATGCCCCGGAAGGCATCCCCTCTTTCGTCTTCGTCTATCGGTAACTTTACTTGGGGCTATATTTTTATTCACCACAGAATATGTGTTTTGCTTGGAGCGTCTTGTATGATTTGAGTCTTTGATTTTTAGTTTACCACAATCATCCTTGCTGAATACACCTTTTGAGAGAGACACACATGATTCATAATTTATTAGAATACTCTATGTGCTTCACTTATATCTTTTGAGCTATATAGTTTTTGCTCTAGTGCTTCACTTATATTTTTTAGAGCACGGTGGTGGTTTATTTTATAGAAATTATTGATCTATCATGCTTCACTTATAATATTTTGAGAGTCTTAAACAGCATGGTAATTTGCTTTAATTGTGAAATTAGTCCTAATATGATAGGCATCCAAGATGAGTATAATAAAAACTTCCATATTGAGTTCATTGAATATCGTGAGAAGTTTGATACTTGATAAGTGTTTTGAGATATAAAGGTGGTAATATTAGAGTGTGCTAGTTGAGTAATTGTGAAATTGAGAAATACTTGTGTTAAGGTTGGCAAGTCCCGTAGCATGCACGTATGGTAAAAGTTGTGTGACAAATTAAACGCATAAGGTGTTCTTTTATTGCTTTCCTTATGAGTGGCGGTCGGGGACGAGCGATGGTCTTTTCCTCCCAATCTATCCCTCTAGGGGCATGCGTAGTAGTACTTTGCTTTGAGGGCTAATAAACTTTTACAATAAGTATATGAGTTTTTTATGACTAATGTGAGTCCATGGATTATACGCACTCTCACCCTTCCACAATTTTCTAGCCTCTACGGTACCGTGCATTGCCCTTTCTCACCTTGAGAGTTGGTGCAAACTTCGCCGGTGCATCCAAACCCCGTGATATGATATGCTCTATCACACATAAACCTCCTTATATCTTCCTCAAAACAGCCACCATACCTACGTATCATGGCATTTCCATAGCCATTCCGAGATATATTGCCATGCAACTTTCCACCGTTTCGTTTAGTATGACACGCTTCATCATTATCATATTACTTTGCATGATCTAGTTGACATTGTATTTGTGGCAAAGCCACCATTCATATTTTTTCATACATGTCACTCTTGATTCATTGCATATCCTGGTACACCGCCGGAGGCAGCCACATAGAGTCATATTTTGTTCTAAGTATTGAGTCGTAATTCTTGAGTTGTAAGTAATAAAAGTGTGACGATCATCATTATTAGAGCATTGTCCCATGTGAGGAAAGGATGATGGAGACTATGATTCCCCCACAAGTCGGGATGAGATTCCGGACTAAAGAAAAAAAGAAAAAAAAAGAGGCCAAAAAAAGAGAAGGCCCAAGAAAAAAATGAGAGAAAAAGAGAGAAGGGACAATGTTACTATCCTTTTTCCACACTTGTGCTTCAAAGTAGCACCGTGATCCTCATGATAGAGAGTCTCTTATGTTGTCACTTTCATATACTAGTGGGAATTTTTTATTATAGAACTTGGCTTGTATATTCCAATGATGGGCTTCCTCAAAATGCCCTAGGTCTTCATGAGCAAGCAAGTTGGATGCACACCCACTTAGTTTCTTTTGTTGAGCTTTCATATATTTATAGCTCTAGTGCATCCGTTGCATGGCAATCCCTACTCCTCACATTGACATCAATTGATGGGCATCTCCATAGCCTATTGATTAGCCGCGTCAATGTGAGACTTTCTAACTTTTTGTCTTCTCACATAACCCCCATCATTATACTTTATTCCACCCATAGTGCTATATCCATGGCTTGCGCTCATGTATTGCGTAAGGGTTGAAAAGGCTGAAGCGCGTTAAAAAGTATGAACCAATTGCTCGGCTTGTCATCGGGGTTATGCATGATGAGAACGTTTTGTGTGACGAAATTGAAGCATGGCCTAACTATATGATTTTGTAGGGATAAGCTTTCTTTGGCTATGTTATTTTGATAAGACATAATTGCTTGGTTAGCACGTTTGAAGTATTATTGTTTTTATGTCAACATTAAACTTTTATCTTGAATCTTTCGGTTCTAAATATTCATGAGACAATAAAAATAATTACATTGAAAATTATGCTAAGTAACATTCCACATCAAAAATTCTGTTTTTATCATTTACCTACTCGAGGACGAGCAAGAATTAAGCTTGGGGATGCTTGACACGTCTCCAACGTATCTATAATTTTTGGTTGTTCCATGCTATTATATTATCTATTTTGGATGTTCAATGGGATTTATTATACACTTTTATATTATTTTTGGGACTAACCTATTAACCGGAGACCCAGCCCAAATTGCTGTTTTTTTGCCTATTTTAGTGTTTCGAAGGAAAGGAATATCAAACGGAGTCCAAACGGAATGAAACCTTCGGGAACGTGATTTCCGGAACAAACGTGATCCATAGGACTTGGAGTGGATGTCAAGCAATCAACGAGGAGGCCACGAGACAGGGAGGCGCGCCTGCCCCCCTGGGCGCGCCCCCACCCTCGTGGGCCCCTTGTAGCTCTCCTGACCGACCTCTTTCGCCTATATATATACTCATATACCCTGGAAACATCAGAGGAGAAGCCGAAACCTTATTTCCACCGCCGCAACTCTCTGTACCCGTGAGATCCCATCTTGGGGCCTTTTCCGGCGCTCCGCATGAGGGGGCATTGATCATGGAGGGCTTCTACATCAACACCATAGCCTCTCCAATGATGTGTGAGTAGTTTACCTCAGACCTTTGGGTCCATAGTTATTAGCTAGATGGCTTCTTCTCTCTCTTTGGATCTCAATACAAAGTTCTCCTCGGTTTTCTTGGAGATCTATTCGATGTAATCTTCTTTTGCGGTGTGTTTGTCGAGATCCGATGAATTGTGGGTTTATGATCAAGATTATCTATGAACAATATTTGAATCTCCTCTGAATTCTTTTATGTATGATTGGTTATCTTTGCAAGTCTCTTCGAATTATCAGTTTGGTTTGGCCTACTAGATTGATCTTTCTTGCAATGGGAGAAGTGTTTAGCTTTGGGTTCAATCTTGCGGTGCTCGATCCCAGTGACAGAAGGGGAAACGACACGTATTGTATTGTTGCCATAGAGGATAAAAAGATGGGTTTTATATCATATTGCTTGAGTTTATCCCTCTACATCATGTCATCTTGCTTAAAGCGTTACTCTGTTCTTATGAACTTAATACTCTAGATGCATGCTGGATAGCGGTCGATGTGTGGAGTAATAGTAGTAGATGCAGGAAGGAGTCGGTCTACTTGTCACAGACGTGATGGCTATATACATGATCATACTTAGATATTCTCATAACTATGCTCAATTCTATCAATTGCTCAACAGTAATTCGTTCACCCACCGTAATACTTATGATGTTGAGAGAAGCCACTAGTGAAACCTATGGCCCCCGTGTCTATTCTCTATCATGTTAATCTACCGTTATTTCTATTACCGTTTATTTCTCTTTCTTTACTTTTAGTCTTTATCATAAAAATACCAAAAATATTATCTTATCATCTCTATCAGATCTCACTTTTGCAAGTGGCCGTGAAGGGATTGACAACCCCTTTATCGCGTTGGTTGCAAGGTTCTTATTTGTTTGTGTAGGTACGAGGGACTTGAGCGTGGTCTCCTACTGGATTGATACCTTGGTTATCAAAACTAAGGGAAATACTTACGCTACTTTACTGCATCACCCTTTCCTCTTCAAGGGAAAACCAACGCAGTGCTCAAGAGGTAGAAGTGTCCTCCATAAGCCTCGGAGTGACACTTGCGTAGGATCTGTTCCTGTTCATGCTTAGGTACACAACGTCTAATAACACCATCTACTCCTTCTTTATAAAGGTGTGGGTCATCCCAAAAGTAATGTCTTAAATCACAGAAAAACGTTTTCTTTTGCTAGTATGTGAAACTAGGTGGTATAAATTTAGCAACAATGCAATTAGGATAATTAGCATACCATGGAGCAGTATGAGAAGCATTTATGACAGCAAATTGTTCATTAGGAAAGCTATCATCAATAGGTAGTGGGTCATCAAGAACATTCTCTAACCCAGATAAGTTGTCTGCAATGGGGTTTTCAGCTCCCTTTCTATCAATAATATGCAAATCAAATTCTTGTAGCAAGAGAACCCATCTAATAAGTCTAGGTTTAGCATCTTTCTTTTCCATAAGATATTTAATAGCAGCATGATCAGTGTGAACAGTTACTTTAGAATCAACAATATAAGGTCTGAACTTATCACATGCAAATACAACTGCTAAAAATTCTTTTTCAGTAGTAGCATAATTTCTCTGGGCACTGTCTAGAGTTTTACTAGCATATTGGATAACATTTAATTTCTTATCAACTCTTTGTCCTAGAACAACACCTACAGCATAATCACTAGCATCACACATAATTTCAAAGGGTAAATTCCAATCAGGTGGCTGAACAATAGGTGCAGAAATCGAGGCTTTCTTAAGTATTTCAAATGCTTCTACACAATCATCATCAAAGGCAAAAGGGACATCTTTTTGTACGAGATCAGTGAGAGGCCTAGAAATTTTTGAGAAATCTTTAATGAACCTCCTATAAAAATTGGCGTGACCAAGGAAACTTCTTATACCTTTAATGTCCTTAGGACACGGCATCTTTTCAATAGCATCAACTTTAGCTTTATCAACTTCAATACCTCTTTCAGAAATTTTATGCCCCAAGACAATACCTTCATTAACCATAAAGTGGCACTTCTCCCAATTCAAGACAAGATTAGTTTCTTCACATCTCTGCAAAACTCGATCAAGGTTGCTTAAGTAATCATCAAAAGAAGTTCCATACAGAGAAATCATCCATGAAAACCTCAACAATCTTTTCACAAAAGTCAGAGAATATAGCAGTCATACATCTTTGAAAGGTAGCAGGTGCATTACATAAACCAAAAGGCATACGTCTATAAGCAAAGGTACCTAAAGGGAAAGTAAAAGTGGTCTTTTCCTGATCCTCTTTTGACACAGGTATTTGAGAGAAACTAGAATAACCGTCTAGAAAGCAAAAATGTGTATGTTTGGATAATCTTTCTAGCATTTGATCGATAAAAGGTAAAGGGTAATGATCCTTTCTAGTAGCTTTATTTAATTTGCGGAAGTCAATTACCATTCTATAACCTGTAACAATTCTTTGTGGGATCAATTCATCTTTATCATTAGGAACAACAGTAATACCTCCCTTCTTAGGGACACAATGGACATGACTTACCCACTGACTATCAGCAACGGGATAAATTAAACCTGCCTCCAGAAGCTTTAGTATTTCATTTCTTACCACTTCTTTCATCTTAGGATTTAACCGTCGTTGGTGATCAACAACCGGTTTAGCGTCTTTCTCCAATTTTATTTTGTGCTGGCATAGAGTAGGACTAATGCCCTTAAGATCATCAAGAGTATATCCAATAGCAGCACGGTGCTTCCTCAGAGTTTTCAATAATTTCTCTTCTTCCTCCTCTGAAAGGTTAGCACTAATAATAACAGGATATATCTTCTTTTCATCAAGATAAGCGTATTTAAGAGTATCAGGTAATGGTTTAAGCTCAAACACGGGATCACCCTTGGGTGGAGGAGGATCTCCTAAAATTTCAACAGGCAAGCTGTGTTTCAAAATAGGTCCTTGTTTAAAGAATACTTCATCTATTTCCCTTCTTTCATTCATAAACATATCATTTTCATGGTCTAGCAAATATTGTTGTAAAGGATCATTAGGAGGCACGACAATAGAAGCAAGACCAATAATTTCATCTTTACTAGGCAACTCTTTATCATGGGGTTGTCTACGAAATTTAACAAAATTAAAATCATGAGACATATCCCCTAAACCAACAGTAACAATATCCTTTTCGCAGTCTATCTTAGCATTAACAGTATTCAAGAAGGGTCTACCAAATATAATGGGACAAAAGTCATCTTCTGGGGAACCAAGAACAAGAAAATCAGTAGGATATTTAACTTTCCCACACAAGACTTCAACATCTCTAACAATCCAATTGGTGAAATAGTATCTCTATTGGCAAGCTTAATTGTAACATCAATATCTTCTATCTCAGCAGGTGCAATATCATGCATAATTTCTTCGTATAAGGAATGAGGTATTGCACTCGCACTAGCACCCATATCACATAAGCCATGATAGCAATTATCTCCTATTTTAATGGAAAGAACAGGCATGCCTACAACAGGTCTAAGTTTATTTTTAGTATCGGGTCTAGCAATTCTAGCAGCTTCATCACATAAGTAAATAACATGCCCAGCAATATTATCGACCAAGAGATCTTTAACCATAGCAATACTAGGTTCAACTTTAATTTGCTCAGGGGGTGTAGGTGTAACGCCCGGATAATCAAGCTACAGTAATCCCACGCTAATGGTGCCAGGTCACCACAGTTACTGTTGCTAATCTACCGTTAGGTCAAACCATTTGAAAATTCGAATTCAAATTAATGTCAACAATAAAAGTTTTTCAAAATTTAAAACAAAATGTTCGGAAGGTGCCATATTTTGCATAAGTAAATATGGTGTAATAAACACATTTTTATAAAATGCCTAGATAAATTAAAATGATTTAAAAAAAAAGAAAATAAATAAAAGAAAAGAAATTACAAAACAGAAAAAAAAACCCCTGGGCCGTGGCCCAACTGGGCCAACCCATCAGGCCCAGCCGGCCACCCACTCCCCCCCTTATCCACTCTCCATCCCTCACCCGAACCGCCACCGACACCCCACTCCCCCTCGAAAATATCTCCCCCCTCTCCCCCGATTGGATCGGGATCGAGAGGAGGAGAACGCCGCCGCCCGGACCGCCCGACGCCGCCTCGTCCTCGCCGGCCTGCCTCCTCCTCCCCGCCGGTCTGCTTCCCCTCGACGCCGTCGTCCCCGCCTTCCACCCCGAGCCCCGCTGCCCCAGACCCCGCGCCACCCGTGAGGACCCTCTCCTTCTCCTCTTCCCCACGCCCCGCCAGTGCGTGCCCGCACGCGCCCGCCGTGACTGCGTCCGGCCACTGCACTCCGCCCCGCCTCTGCAGTCCCGTCGCCTGCCCCGCACCCCCTGTCCAGCGCGCACACGCCGCGGTCGCCACGCCCCGCGCGCGTGCTCGGCCGCGCTCACACCTCGCCGAGACCCCACGCCTACGCTCACCTCGCCCCCTGCACCGCCCCACGCTCCGCCGCGCCGCACCCGCCCCTCCATCCCGTGCTCGCCCGCGACCGCCGTCGCCTCTGCCACTTTGCCCCGCGGCCACTTCCTCCGCCCCGCACGGCGCTCGCCGCTCGCCCCGCCTCCGCCCGCCGTGGCCCTCGTGCCCCGCTGCGGCAACCCCCGCCATGGCCACGGCCCCGCCCCGGGCAGGCTACGGGCGCCCGTCGCCCACGCCCACGCTCGTGCGCCCGCGCCGCACACGCGCGCCGCGCCCGCGCCCGCCTGTGGCCCCTGGGCCACTGCCAGGTGGGGCCCCGCGCCCCTGAGCCACTGCCCCTGGGCCCGAACCCCCTATGGGCCACAGACAGGTGGGCCCCGCGCCCAGAACGTAATTAAAAAAAGAAAAAAGGGAATTAAAAAGAATAATAATATATAAATAAATAAAGAAAGAAAATAAAAATAATTAATTAATTAGTTAATTAACCATGTTTAGATTAATCTAATTTAATTAATAGTTAATTAATTAGTTAACCCTAATTACCCTAATCAGTCTATGACATGTGGGACCCACATGTCAGATGACTGCTGACGTCAGCATGATGTCATGCTGATGTCATCACAACACTGTTTCGGATAATGTATATATTAAATAATTAAATAAATTCTAGAAATTAATAAGTTCTTTTAAAATCAATTAAAATAAACCGTTGCTCAGATGAAAATACTTTGTACATGAAAGTTGTTCAGAACGACGAGACGAATCCGGATACGCAGCCCGTTCGTCCACCACACATCCCTAGCATAGCAAACATGCAACTTTCCCCCTCCGGTTCATTTGTCCGAAAACGCGAAACACCGGAAATACTTTCCCGGATGCTTCCCCTTCGTCGGTATCACCTACCACCGCGATTAGGGCACACCTAGCGCCGCTCATTGTCATGTCACGCATTGTCATGCTTTTGTTTGCATTGTATTTACTGTTTCTTCCCCCTCTTCTCTCCGGTAGACTACGAGACCGACGCTGCTGCTGTCCAGTTCGACTACAGAGTTGACGACCCCTCCTACTTGCCAGAGCAACCAGGCAAGCCCCCCCCTTGATCACCAGATATCGCCTATTCTTTTCTATACTGCTTGCATTAGAGTAGTGTAGCATGTTACTGCTTTCCGTTAATCCCATCCTGATGCATAGCCTGTCCTTGCTACTACTGTTGTTACCTTTACCTGCAATCCTACATGCTTAGTATAGGATGCTAGTTTTCCATCAGTGGCCCTATATTCTTGTCCGTCTGCTGTGCTATACTATCGGGCCGTGATCACTTGGGCGGTGATCACAGGTATATACTTATATACTATATACATGACACCTATGGTGACTAAAGTCGGGTCGGCTCGTAGGAGTACCCGCAAGTGGATCTTTGTGGCGGAGCGACAGGGCAGGTTGAGACCACCTAGGCGAGAGGTGGGCCTGGCCCTGGACGGCGTCCGCGGTTACTTCAACATAACACGCTTAACGAGTTCTTGGTATTTGATCTGAGTCTGGCCATTTGGTCTATACGCACTAACCAGCTACGCGGGGACAGTTATGGGCACTCGACGTCGTGGTATCAGCCGAAGCTCTTCTTGACGTCAGCGACGGAGCGGCGCGCGACGGATTGGACTGGAACGCCTGCTAGGCTAGGTCTGCTTCCGGCCACCCTCGCAACGTGCAGGTGTGCAATGGGCGATGGGCCCAGACCCCTGCGCGCATAGGATTTAGACCGGCGTGCTGACCTCTCTGTTGAGCCTAGGTGGGGCTACGACGTGTTGATCTTCCGAGGCCGGGCATGACCCAGAAAAGTGTGTCCGACCAAATGGGATCGAGCGTGTTGGGTTATGTGGTGCACCCCTGCAGGGAAGTTTATCTATTCGAATAGCCGTGTCCCTCGGTAAAAGGACGACCCGGAGTTGTACCTTGACCTTATGACAACTAGAACCGGATACTGAATAAAATACACCCTTCCAAGTGCCAGATACAACCCGGTGATCGCTCTCTAACAGGGCGACGAGGAGGGGATCGCTGGGTAGGATTATGCTATGCGATGCTACTTAGAGGACTACAATCTTCTCTTTTCTACATGCTGCAAGATGGAGGCTGCCAGAAGCGTAGTCTTCGACAGGATTAGCTATCCCCCTCTTATTCTGGCATTCTGCAGTTCAATCCACTGATATGGCCCTTTACACATGTACCCATGCATATGTAGTGTAGCTCCTTGCTTGCGAGTACTTTGGATGAGTACTCACGGTTGCTTCTCTCCCTCTTTTCCCCTTTTCCTTTCTACCTGGTTGTCGCAACCAGATGTTGGAGTCCAGGAGCCAGACGCCACCGTCGATGATGACACCTACGGCATTGGAGGTGCCTACTACTATGTGCAGCCCGCTTACGACGACCAGGAGTAGTTAGGAGGATCCCAGGCAGGAGGCCTGCACCTCGTTCGATCTGTATCCCAGTTTGTGCTAGCCTTCTTAAGGCAAACTTGTTTAACTTATGTCTGTACTCAGATATTGTTGTTTCCACTGACTCGTCTATGATCGAGCACTTGTCTTCGAGCCCTCGAGGCCCCTGGCTTGTATTATGATGCTTGTATGACTTATTTATGTTTTAGAGTTGTGTTGTGATATCTTCCCGTGAGTCCCTGATCTTGATCGTACACATTTGCGTGCATGATTAGTGTACGGTCAAATCGGGGGTGTCACAGTAGGTGTTCTAGCATTACTCTTACGAACCATAGTTGAAGCTTTAGCATGATCCTTTATTCTAACAGGGAAAGGTGGTTTCTCAATATAAGCGGTAGGAACAATAGGATCAACATTATAAGTGATAGTCTTTTCTTCAACTTTAATAGGTTCAACTACTTTTACTTCAATGGGAGGATGATATTTAAACCACTTATCCTTAGGGAGATCAACATGAGTAGCAAATGATTCACAGAAAGAAGCTACTATCTCAGAGTCTAGTCCATATTTAGTGCTAAATTCACGAAAAGCATCGATATCCATAAAAGATTTAACACAATCAAACTTAGGTGTTATACCTGACTCCTTACCTTCGTCGAGTTCCCAATCTTCAGCATTGCGTTTAATTCTTTCCAATAAATCCCATTTGAATTCAATAGTCTTCATCATAAAAGAACCAGTACAAGAAGTATCGAGCATGGAGCGATTATTGAGAGAAAGCCGAGCATAAAATTTTTGAATAATAATTTCTCTTGAGAGCACATGATTGGGGCATGAATATAACATTGACTTAAGCCTCCCCCAAGCTTGAGCGATACTTTCTCCTTCGCGAGGCCAAAAATTATATATATAATTACGATCACGATGAACCAGATGCATAGGGTAAAACTTCTGATGAAATTCCAATTTCATTCGGTTGTAGTTCCATGATCCAATATCGTCACATAGCCTAAACCATGTAAATGCCTTTCCCTTCAAATATAAAGGGAAGACCTTCTTCTTGATAACATCCTCGGGCATACCTGCAAGCTTAAATAATCCACAAAATTCATCCACATAGATTAGGTGCATATCGGGATGTAATGTTCCATCTCCTGTAAAAGGATTAGCTAGCAGTTTCTCTATCATACACGAAGGAATTTCAAAGTAAACATTTTCAGTAGGTTTAGTAGGTTGAGGAGAAACTCTTTGCTCTACTGGTTGGGGTGAAGATACCCAGAACAAGCCCCTCAAAGGATTATTTTCCATAGTAACAACTGACAGTAAATTTCAGCACACTATATAAATTTTTCCTTACCAAATTCCACCTACCAAAGGCGCTTCACTCCCCGGCAACGGCGCCAGAAAAGAGTCTTGATGACCCACAAATATAGGGGATCTATCGTAGTCCTTTCGATAAGTAAGAGTGTCGAACCCAATGAGGAGCAGAAGGAAATGACAAGCAGTTTTCAGTATGGTATTCTGTGCAAGCACTGAAATTATCGGTAACAGATAGTTTTATTATAAGGTAATTCGTAACGGGTAACAAGTAACAAAAGTAAACAAGGTGAAGCAAGGTGGCCCAATCCTTTTAGTAGCAAAGGACAAGCCTGGACAAACTCTTATATAAAGGAAAGCGCTCCCGAGGACACATGGGAATTATCGTCAAGCTAGTTTTCATCATGCTCTTATGATTCGCGTTCGTTACTTTGATAATTTGATATGTGGGTGGACCGGTGCTTGGGTACTGCCCTTCCTTGGGCAAGCATCCCACTTATGATTGACCCATCCCGCAAGCATCCGCAACTACGAAAGAAGAATCAAGGTAAACCTAACCATAGCATGAAACATATGGATCCAAATCAGCCCCTTACGAAGCAACGCATAAACTAGGGTTTAAGCTTCTATCACTCTAGCAACCCATTATCTACTTATTACTTCCCAATGCCTTCCCCTAGGCCCAAACAATGGTGAAGTGCCATGTAGTCGACGTTCGCATAACACCACTAGAGGAAAGACAACATACATCTCATCAAAATATCGAACGAATACCAAATTCACATGACTACTTATAACAAGACTTCTCCCATGTCCTCAGGAACAAACGTAACTACTCACAAATCATATTCATGTTCATAATCAGAGGGGTATTAATGTGCATAAAGGATCTGAACATATAATGTTCCACCGAATAAACCAACTAGCATCAACTACAAGGAGTAATCAACACTTCTAGCAACCCACAGGTACCAATCTGAGGTTTTGAGACAAAGATCGGATACAAGAGGTGAGCTAGGGTTTGAGAGGAGATGGTGCTGGTGAAGATGTTGATGGAGATTGACCCCCTCCCGATGAGAGGATCGATGGTGACGATTTCCCCCTCCCGGAGGGATGTTTCCCCGGCAGAACAGCTCCGCCGGAGCCCTAGATTGGTTCCGCCAAGGTTCCGCCTTGAGACGGCGGCGCTTCTCCTGAAAGCTTCCTTATGATTTTTTCCAGGGCAAAAGACACCTTATACCAGAAGATGGGCATCGGGGGGCTTCCAGGTGGCCCACGAGGCAGGGGGCGCGCCCTCCACCCTCGTGGACAGTGGGTGGCCCCCCTCTGGTGCTTTCTTCGCCCAATATTTTTAATATATTACAAAACCGACTTTCGTGGATTTTCAGGACTTTTGGAGTTGTGCAGAATAGGTCTCTAATATTTTCTCCTTTTCCAGCCCAGAATTCCAGCTGTCGGCATTCTCCCTCTTCATGTAAACCTTGTAAAATAAGAGAGAAAAGGCATAAGTATTGTGACATAATGTGTAATAAAAACCCTTAATTCAATAAATACCGATATAAAAGCATGATGCCAAATGGACGTATCAGACTATAGTAAATTTACTTGGATTTACTTGTTAAAGAAACGGTATGTCTTCCAAGTCTGTATCAATTTCCAAAATCTTGTTGAACACAAACTGAACTCCAAGATCATTGCTATGCAAAGTGACTGGGATGGTGAGTATGAAAAATTGAACTCTTTCTTCCAAAAACTTGGTATATCACATCATGTTTCTTGCCCTCATGCTCACCAACAAAACGGATCTGCTGAAAGAAAGCACCGTCACATAGTTGATATGGGGCTAGCATTGCTCGCAAATGCATGCATGCCACTCAAATTCTGGGACGAAGCATTCTTAACTGCCACATATCTTATCAATTTGCTTCCTAGTAAAGTCATCAAACTTGAAACACCCATTACATGACTCCTTGGTGTCACACCAAACTACACATCTCTTCGTGTTTTTGGTTGTGCATGTTGGCCCAACCTTAGACCCTACAACACACGCAAACTCGCTTTCCGCTCCAAAAAGTGTGTCTTTTTAGGCTATAGTCCCATACATAAAGGGGTTAAATGTCTTGATGTTCCTAGTGGTAGGGTCTATATATCCAGAGATGTTGTTTTTGATGAGTCCGTGTTTCCTTTTGCTTCTCTTCATCCCAATGCCGGTGCACTTCTCCGCAAGGAAATTCTTCTTCTTCCTCCACATCTTCGGTCTTTTGATCATGGGGGCGACAATTGTACTAATCAAAGTGATGATACTCCTGTTGTTACCTATGCAGGTCCCTGGAGAAAACGGGGCTCAAAATGATCAAAATTTTGAAAATATAGCTCAAGTTGATCCTATATTGCATGTTGAAGAAGAGGACGAACCTGGCATGGACAACAAAGGCGATCCGGCGGCGCGTGGAACTCCTGTGCGCATGCAGACCACAGATCACGCGAGCAGATCCGCCTCGGAGCGCGCCTCTGTTGGGGAACATGGCAGAAATTCAAAATTTTCTACGCACCACCAAGATCAATCTATGGAACTATGGAATAACTAGCAACGAGAGAGAGGGGAGTGCATCTTCATACCCTTGAAGATCGCGATGCGGAAGCATTGCAAGAACGCGGTCGGTGGAGTCGTACATGAAGCGATTCAGATCGCGGCCGAATCTGATCTAAGCACCAAACAACGGTGCCTCCGCGTTCAACACACATGCAGCCCGGTGACGTCTCCCGTGCCTTGATCCAGCAAGGAGAGAGGGAGAGGTTGGGGAAGACTCCGTCTAGCAGCAGCACAACGGCATGGTGGTGATGGAGGAGCGTGGCACTCCAGCAGGGCTTCGCCAAGCACTGCGAGAGACGAGGAGGGAGAGGGGTAGGGCTGCGCCAAGAGAGAGCGAGACTCATGTCTATGGCAGCCCCAAAAAACCCCACTATATATAGGGGAAGGGGAGGGGCTGCGCCCCCATCTAGGGTTCCCCCCCTAGGGGTGGCGGCCAACCCTAGATGCATCTGGGGGCGGCCAGAGGGGGAGAGAGGGGGGGCGCACCCTAGGTGGGCCTTAGGCCCATCTGAGCCTAGGGTTTTCCCCTTCCCCCCTTCCCTGCGCCTTGGGCCTCTTGTGGGAGGCGCACCAGCCCACCTAGGGGCTGGTCCCTTCCCACACTTGGCCCACGCAGGCCTCCGGGGTTGGTGGCCCCTCCCAGTGGACCCCCGAACCCTTCAGGTGCTCCCGGTACGTTACCGATAATGCCCATAACACTTTCGGTGTCCAAAACAGGACTTCCCATATATAAATCTTTACATCCGGACCATTCCGGAACTCCTCGTGACGTCCTGGATCTCATCTGGGACTCCGAACAGCATTCGGTAACCACGTACATCTATTCCCTATAACCCTAGCATCATCGAACCTTAAGTGTGTAGACCCTACGGGTTCGGGAATCATGCAGACATGACCGAGACATCTCTTCGGAAAATAACCAACAGCGGGATCTGGATACCCATGTTGGCTCCCACATGTTCCATGATGATCTCATCGGATGAACCACGATGTCGGGGATTCAATCAATCCCGTATACAATTCCCTTTGTCAACCGGTATGTTACTTGCCCGAGATTCGATCATGGTATCCCAATACCTCGTTCAATCTCGTTACCGGCAAGTCACTTTACTCGTTTCGTAATGCATGATCCCATGACTAACTACTTAGTCACATTGAGCTCATTATGATGATGCATTACTGAGTGGGCCCAGAGATACCTCTCCGTCATACGGAGTGACAAATCCCAGTCTCGATTCGTGCCAACCCAACAGACACTTTCGGAGATACCTGTAGTGTACCTTTATAGCCACCCAGTTACGTTGTGATGTTTGGTACACCCAAAGCATTCCTGCGGTATCTGGGAGTTGCACAATCTCGTGGTCTAAGGAAATGATACTTGACATTAGAAAAGCTCTTAGCAAACGAACTACACGATCTTGCGCTATGCTTAGGATTGGGTCTTGTCCATCACATCATTCTCCTAATGATGTGATCCCGTTATCAATGACATCCAATGTCCATGGCCAGGAAACCATAACCATCTATTGATCAACGAGCTAGTCAACTAGAGGCTCACTAGGGACATGTTGTGGTCTATGTATTCACACATGCATTACGGTTTCCAGTTAATACAATTATAGCATGAACAATAGACAATTATCATGAACAAGGAAATATAATAATAACCATTTTATTATTGCCTCTAGGGCATATTTCCAACAGTCTCCCACTTGCACTAGAGTCAATAATCTAGTTCACATCACTATGTGATTGCAATGAATCCAACACCCATGGTGTTTTATCATATCTCGCCTGTGAGAGAGGTTATTAGTCAACGGGTCTGAACCTTTCAGATCCGTGTGTGCTTTACAAATCTCTATGTCATCTCCGAGATGCAGCTACCACGCGCTATTTGGAACTATTCCAAATAACTGCTCTACTATACGAATCCGGTCTACTACTCAGAGTCATCCAGATTAGTGTCAAAGTTTGCATCGGCGTAACCCTTTACGACGAACTCTTTTACCACCTCCATAATCGAGAAAATTTCCTTAGTCCACTAGTTACTAAGGATAACCTTGACCGCTGTCCTATGATCCATTCCTGGATCACTCTTGTACCCTTGACTGACTCATGGCAAGGCACACTTCAGGTGCGGTACACATCATAGCATACTGTAGAGCCTACGTCTAAAGCATAGGGGACGACCTTCGTCCTTTCTCTCTCTTCTGCCGTGGTCAGGTATTGAGTCTTACTCAATACTCACACCTTATAACACAGCCAAGAACTCCTTCTTTGCCGATCTATTTTGAACTCCTTCAAAATCTTGTCACGGTATGTATTCATTTGAAAGTACTATTAAGCGCTTTGATCTATCCTTATAGATCTTGATGCTCAATGTTCAAGTAGCTTAATACAGGTTTTCCATTGAAAAACACTTTTCAAACAACCCTATATGCTTTCCAGAAATTCTACATCATTTCCGATCAACAATATGTCAACAACATATACTCATCAGAAATTCTATAGTGCTCCCACTCACTTCTTTGGAAATACAAGTTTCTCATAAACTTTGTATAAACCCAAAATCTTTGATCATCTCATCAAAGTGCATATTCCAACTCCGAGATGCTTACTCCAGTCCTTAGAAGGATCGCTGGAGCTTTGCATACTTGTTAGCATCTTTCAGGATTGACAAAACCTTCTGGTTGTATCACATACAACCTTTCCTCAAGAAAATCGTCGAGGAAACAGTTTTTTGACATCCTATCTGCAAGATTTCATAAATAATGCAGTAACTGCTAATATAATTCCAACAGACTCTTAGCATCGCTACGAGTGAGAAAGTCTCATCGTAGTCAACTCCTTGAACTTGTCAAAAACATCTTAACGACAAGTCGAGCTTTCTTAATGGTGATACTTACCATCATTGTCCGTTTTCCCTTTAAAATCCATCTGTACCCAACAGCCTTATGGCCATCAAGTAGTTCTTCCAAAGTCTATACTTTGTTTTCATACATGGATCCTCTCTCGGATTTTATGGCCTCGAGCCATTCGTCGGAATCCGGGCCCACCATCGCTTCTCCATAGCTCATAGGTTCATCGTTGTCCAACAACATGACTTCCAAGACAGGATTACCGTACCACTATGAAGTACTACGCATCCTTGTCGACCTACGAGGTTTGGTGGTGACTTGATCTGAAGTTTCATGATCACTATCATCAGCTTCCACTTCAATTGGTGTAGGCGCCACAGGAACAACTTCCTGTGCCCTGCTGCACACTAGTTGAAGTGACGGTTCAATAACCTCATCAAGTCTCCACCATCCTCCCACTCAATTCTTTCGAGAGAAACTTTTCCTCGAGAAAGGACCCGATTCTAGAAACAATCCCTTTTGCTTCCAGATCTGAGACAGGAGGCATACCCAACTATTTTTGGGTGTCCTATGAAGATGCATTTATCTGCTTTGGGTTCGAGCTTATCAGCCTGAAACTTTTTCACATAAGCATCGCAGCCCCAAACTCTTAAGAAACGACAGCTTAGGTTTCTCTAAACCATAGTTCATACGGTGTCGTCTCAACGGAATTGCGTGGTGCCCTATTTAAAGTGAATGCGGTTGTCTCTAATGCCTAACCCATGGACGATAGTGGTAATTCGATAAGAGACATCATGGTATGCACTATATCCAATAGGGTGCAGTTATGATGTTCGGACACACCATCACACTATGGTGTTCCAGGTGGTATTAGTCGTGAAACAATTTCCACAATGTCTTAATTGTGTGCCAAACTCGTAACTCAGATATTCATCTCTATGATCATATCATAGACATTTTATCCTCTTGTCACGACGATCTTCAACTTCACTCTGAAATTACTTGAACCTTTCAATAATTCAGACTTGTGTTTCATCAAGTAAATATACTTAGCATTTACTCAAATCATCTGTGAAGTAAGAACATAACGATATCCACTGCGTGCCTCAGCACTCATTGGACTGCACACATCAAAATGTATTACTTCCAACAAGTTGCTCTCTTGTTCCATCTCACTGAAAACGAGGCCTTTCAGTCATCTTGCCCATGTGGTATGATTTGCATGTCTCAAGTGATTCAAAATCAAGTGAGTCCAAATGATCCATCTGTATGGAGTTTCTTCATGCATATATACCAATAGACATGGTTCGCATGTCTCAATCTTTTCAAAAACGAGTGAGTCCAAAGATCCATCAACATGGAGCTTCTTCATGCGTTTTATCCCAATATGACTCAAATAGCAGTGCCACAAGTATGTGGTACTATCATTACTATCTTATATCTTTTGGCATGAACATGTGTATCACTACGATCGAGATTCAATAAACCATTCATTTTAGGTGCAAGACCATTGAAGGTATTATTCAAATAAAAAGAGTAACCATTATTCTCCTTAAATGAATAACCGTATTGCGATAAACATAATCCAATCATGTCTATGCTCAACGCAAACACCAAATAACAATTATTTAGGTTTAACACCAATCTCGATGGTAGAGGGAGCATGCGATGCTTGATCACATCAACCTTGGAAACACTTCCAACACATATCGTCATCTCATCTTTAGCTAGTCTCCGTTTATTCCGCAGCTTTTATTTCGAGTTACTAACACTTAGCAACCGAACCGGTATCTAATACCCTGGTGCTACTAGGAGTACTAGTAAAGTACACATTAATATAATGTATATCCAATATACTTCTGTCGACCTTGCCAGCCTTCTCATCTACGAAGTATCTAGGGCAGTTCTGCTTCAGTGACCGTTCCCCTCATTTCAGAAGCACTTAGTCTCGGGTTTGGGTTCAACCTTGGGTTTCTTCACTAGAGCAGCAACTGATTTGCCGTTTCATGAAGTATCCCTTCTTGCCCTTGCCCTTCTTGAAACTAGTGGTTTTACTAACCATCAACAATTGATGCTCCTACTTGATTTCTACTTTCGCGGTGTCAAACATCGCGAATAGCTCAAGGATCATCATATCTATCCCTGATATGTTATAGTTCATCACGAAGCTCTAGTAGCTTGGTGGCAGTGACTTTGGAGAACCATCACTATCTCATCTGGAAGACAACTCCCACTCGATTCAAGCGATTGTAGTACTCAGACAATCTGAGCACATGCTCAACGATTGAGCTTTTCTCCCTTAGTTTGTAGGCTTAAGAAACTTGTCGGAGGTCTCACACCTCTTGACGTGGGCACGAGCCTGAAATCCCAATTTCAGCCTTGAACATCTCATATGTTCCGCGACGTTTCAAAACGTCTTCGGTGCCTCAATTCTATACCGTTTAACATTACGCACTGAACTATCACGTAGTCATCAAAACGTGTATGTCAGATGTTCGCAACATCCACAAACGACGCTCGAGGTTCAGCACACCGAGCGGTGCATTAAGGACATAAGCCTTCTGTGCAGCAATGAGGACAATCCTCAGTTTACGGACCCAGTCCGCATAATTGCTACTATCAACTTTCAACTAAATTTTCTCTAGGAACATATCTTAAAGTAGAACTAAAGCGTAAGCTACGACATAATTTGCAAAGACCTTTTGACTATGTTCATGATAATTAAGTTCATCTAATTATTTAATGAACTCCCACTCAGATAGACATCCCTCTAGTCATCTAAGTGATACATGATCCGAGTCAACTAGGCCGTGTCCGATCATCACGTGAGACGGACTAGTCATCATCGGTGAACATCTCCATGTTGATCGTATCTACTATACGACTCATGTTCGACCTTTCGGTCTCTTGTGTTCCGAGGCCATGTCTGTACATGCTAGGCTCGTCAAGTCAACCTAAGTGTTTCGCATGTGTAAATCTGGCTTACACCCGTTGTATGCGAACGTTAGAATCTATCACACCCGATCATCACGTGGTGCTTCGAAACAACGAACCTTCGCAACGGTGCACAGTTAGGGGGAACACATTCTTGAAATTTTAGTGAGGGATCATCTTATTTATGCTACCGTCGTTCTAAGCAAATAAGATGTAAACATGACAAACATCACATGCAAATCATAAAGTGACATGATATGGCCAATATCATCTTGCGCCTTTTGATCTCCATCTTCGAGGCGCGGCATGATCACCTTCGTCACCGGCATGACACCATGATCTCCATCATCATGATCTCCATCATCGTGTCTTCATGAAGTTGTCTCGCCAACTATTACTTCTACTACTATGGCTAACGGTTAGCAATAAAGTAAAGTAATTACATGGCGTTTTCATTGACACGCAGGTCATACAATAAATTAAGACAACTCCTATGGCTCCTGCCGGTTGTCATACTCATCGACATGCAAGTCGTGATTCCTATTACAAGAACATGATCAATCTCATACATCACATATATATAATTCATCACATCCTTTTGGCCATATCACATCACATAGCATACCCTGCAAAAACAAGTTAGACGTCCTCTAATTGTTGTTGCATGTTTTACGTGGCTGCTATGGGTTTCTAGCAAGAACGTTTCTTACCTACGCAAAAGCCACAACGGTGATATTCCAATTGCTATTTACCCTTCATAAGGACCCTCTTCATCGAATCCGATCTGACTAAAGTGGGAGAGACAGACACCCGCTAGCCACCTTATGCATCAAGTGCATGTCAGTCGGTGGAACCTGTCTCACGTAAGTGTACGTGTAAGGTCGGTCCGGGCCGCTTCATCCCACAATGCTGCCGAATCAAGATAAGACTAGTAAGGGTAAGAAAATTGAACAAATCATCGCCCACAACTACTTTGTGTTCTACTCGTGCATAGAATCTACGCATAGACCTAGTTCATGATGCCACTGTTGGGGAACGTAGCAGAAATTCAAAATTTTCTACGCATCACCAAGATCAATCTATGGAATAACTAGCAACGAGAGAGAGGGGAGTGCATCTTCATACCCTTGAAGATCGCGATGCGGAAGCGTTGCAAGAACGCGGTCGGTGGAGTCGTACACGAAGCGATTCAGATCGCGGCCGAATCCGATCTAAGCACCGAACAACGGTGCCTCCGCGTTCAACACACATGCAGCCCGGTGACGTCTCCCGTGCCTTGATCCAGCAAGGAGAGAGGGAGAGGTTGGGGAAGACTCCATCCAGCAGCAGCACAACGGCATGGTGGTGATGGAGGAGCGTGGCACTCCAGCAGGGCTTCGCCAAGCACTGCGAGAGACGAGGAGGGAGAGGGGTAGGGCTGCGCCAAGAGAGAGGGAGACGCATGTCTATGGCAGCCCCAAAACCCCCCACTATATATAGGGGAAGGGGAGGGCCTGCGCCCCCATCTAGGGTTCCCCCTAGGGGTGGCGGCCAGCCCTAGATGCATCTGGGGGGGCGGCCAGAGAGGGAGAGAGGGGGGCGCACCCTAGGTGGGCCTTAGGCCCATCTGAGCCTAGGGTTTTCCCCTTCCCCCCTTCCCTGCGCCTTGGGCCTCTTGTGGGAGGCGCACCAGCCCACCTAGGGGCTGGTCCCTTCCCACACTTGGCCCACGCAGGCCTCTGGGGTTGGTGGCCCCTCCCGGTGGACCCCCGAACCCTTCAGGTGGTCCCGGTACGTTACCGATAATGCCCAGAACACTTCCGGTGTCCAAAACGGGACTTTCCCATATATAAATCTTTACCTCCGGACCATTTCGGAACTCCTCGTGACATCCTGGATCTCATCCGGGACTCCGAACAACATTCGGTAACCACGTACATCTATTCCCTATAACCCTAGCATCGTCGAACCTTAAGTGTGTAGACCCTACGGGTTCGGGAATCATGCAGACATGACCGAGACATCTCTCCGGCCAATAACCAACAGCGGGATCTGGATACCCATGTTGGCTCCCACATGTTCCACGATGATCTCATCGGATGAACCACGATGTCGGGGATTCAATCAATCCCGTATACAATTCCCTTTGTCAATCGGTATGTTACTTGCCCGAGATTCGATCGTCGGTATCCCAATACCTCGTTCAATCTCGTTATCGGCAAGTCACTTTACTCGTTCTGTAATGCATGATCCCGTGACTAAATACTTAGTCACATTGAGCTCATTATGATGATGCATTACCGAGTGGGCCCAGAGATACCTCTCCGTCATACGGAGTGACAAATCCCAGTCTCGATTCGTGCCAACCCAACAGACACTTTCGGAGATACCTGTAGTGTACCTTTATAGCCACCCAGTTACGTTGTGACGTTTGGTACACCCAAAGCATTCCTACGATACTTGACATTAGAAAAGCTCTTAGCAAACGAACTACACGATCTTGTGCTATGCTTAGGATTGGGTCTTGTCCATCACATCATTCTCCTAATGATGTGATCCCGTTATCAATGACATCCAATGTCCATGGTCAGGAAACCATAACCATCTGTTGATCAACGAGCTAGTCAACTAGAGGCTCACTAGGGACATGTTGTGCTCTATGTATTCACACATGTATTACGGTTTCCAGTTAATACAATTATAGCATGGACAATAGACAATTATCATGAACAAGGAAATATAATAATAACCATTTTATTATTGCCTCTAGGGCATATTTCCAACAGCCTCCACCAGCTGCAGCATCGAATCGAGGGAGGCCACTCCCGCGCCGCCACATCAGCAACAGGCGGGACCAGCAGCGGGGTCAGATCCCTTCGCCCCGCGTGCGCCTGCAACCGCGGTCGGGCAGCGGATCCATTGTACCGGCTTGGGCGGTTGGCTCCTGTGTGCGTACAGGGGAGGTGGCCACACTAGCGGCCACAGGATCTCCCGTGCAGGAGGCGATAGATTCGCCTGTGTGAGCACATGCAGATTCCCCGGGATCTTCTGTGGCGAGTATTCCTGTAGTCCAGCCAGCAGCTTCTTCACGGATTATGACTCGGCTACAGAAAGGTATATGAAATCCTAAAATAAGAAAAGATGGGACTATACCATATGGAATGTTGTGTATTTCAGGAGAACCAACAACGTTGAGTAGTGCACTTGATGATCCTAAGTGGAAGAAGGCAATGGATGAGGAATACTCTGCACTTATGAGGAACAAAACCTCGCATCTTGTACCAAATCAGAAAGGTAAAAATACCATCGATTGCAAATGGGTATACAGAATTAAAAAGAAGGCAGATGGATCCATTGACAGGTATATGGCACGTCTAGTTGCAAAGGGCTTTAAGCAACGTTATGGTATTGATTATGAGGACACTTTTAGTTCTGTTGTGAAAGCTGCAACTATCAAACTTGTGTTAGCCATTGCTATATCCAAGGGTTGGAGCCTAAGACAGCTAGATGTACATAATGCATTTTCGCATGGTGTTCTAGAAGAGGAAGTGTTTATGAGACAACCACCTGGATATGAGGATAAGAAGTCACCGCAGTATGTTTGCAAGCTTGACAAAGCACTCTATGGTTTAAAACAAGCACCCAGAGCATGGTACTCCAGATTGAGCTTACAGTTGAAATATCTTGGTTTCATTCCCTCTAAAGCTGATACATCTCTGTTTATTTATAACAATGTCGGGGTAGTCATTTTTGTGCTTATATATGTTGATGATATCATAGTTGCAAGTTCTTCACAAAATGCTACTAATGCACTTCTGCATGATTTGAGCTCAGAGTTTGCCTTGAACGACCTAGGTGATTTACATTTCTTCCTAGGTATTGAAGTCAAGAAAACTCAAGATTGTATTGTGTTAAATCAGGAAAAATATATCATTGAGCTTCTGTCTCGCATGGGAATGAAGAATTGTAAGCCAGTACCTACACCTTTATCTTCCTCAGAAAAACTCTCAGCATATGAAGGTGAGCCACTTCAGGAGGAGGAGAGCACAAGGTATAGGAGTACTATGGGAGCATTACAATATCTAACTCTCACACGTCCGGATATCTCATTTGTTGTCAACAAGGTTTGTCAATATCTGCATGCACCTACTTCTGCGCATTGGTCAGCTATCAAGAGAATTGTAAGATATGTGAAGCATACTATGGGAATAGGACTTCATTTCAAACGTTCTAATTCCTCTCTTGTGAGTGCATTCTCTGATGCTGACTGGGAAGGATGCAGTGATGATAGAAGATCAACTGGAGGTATTGCAGTATTCTTTAGGTCTAATCTTATTTCTTGGAGTGCTATAAAGCATGCTACTATGTCACGGTCAAGCACAGAAGCTGAATACAAGTCCTTGGCGAATGCAACTGCTGAAATCATTTGGGTTGAATCACTTCTTGGGGAATTGGGGATCAAGAAAAATCATATCTCAAGAAAAATCATATCTCATGCAAATCCTGTGTTTCATGCAAGGACAAAGCACATAGAAATTGACTTTCAATTTGTACGAGAAAGAGTTGTAGCAAAGAAACTCGAGATACGATTTATTCCCTCCAAAGATCAAGTAGCAGACGGCTTTACAAAGGCATTACCAGCAAGACCATTTGAGGAGTTCAAGAGTAATCTTAATCTAGGATAGTTGAGATTAAGGGAGGGTGTTAGAGAATATTGTTATAATCCCCGTTGTAATCTCAACCTCCTTCCCTATTCCTTGTCCAACTCAAACTAAAGTAACCCTCTCTTGTACGCCAAGGCAAGGCTTCTGCCCACATCAATATATACCAGAGGCGGCTCCCCTCGAGGGAGTAGGAACGCTTATTAGTTTTCAACCAGTAGACCTAACAAGCGTTGGTGCTAAATGTGAAGCATGCAAGTATAAGAACTAATACCACTCAAGAATTTGGACAGTTTTTTGAATTTTTCAAACTTTCCTTCAAAATTGCGATTTTTTTAACAAACGAGCATTGTTTCAAAATACGATAATTTTTTTAACAACTCGGACATATTTCAGATTTCCAAAAATGAAACAAAAGATGTGAACATTTTCCGACAGATTTGTTTTTGAAATTCCTAAACATTTGCCCAAAACCTAAATATTTACAGAATTTTGAGAATAAAAATTTAATAATGGGAACAATTTTTCAAAAGCACAAACAGTTTTCGGGAAGAAAAAAGGAACAAAATTGAAAGCAAGAACATTATTTGAAATTGTGAACAATATTAGAAAAAATGTGAACACTTTAAATTTTGTGTTTTTTTAAATAGAACATTTTTGGAATCTAAAAAAGGAAAATTAAACAGAAAATGAGAACTTTTTTAAAATTTGTGAATCAATTTTTGAATATGCGACCATTTTTTAAAAACAAAAACATAATTTAAAACCAAACGTTTTTCAAAAAATACGTAACTTTTCAAAGTGCAAACACTGTAGGAAATTTGAAAAAGAAAATTAATTTGTGAATAGATATTGAAAATAGAATATCGTTTTGAATTTGTGAACTAAATTTGAAAACAGGAACATTTTCTGAAAATATGAACATTTTTTGGGAACCTCGAACACTTTTGAGAAAAGGAAAAAAATGAAAACACGAACATTTTTCGAAATTGTGAACATTTTTCTGAAAAGGCGAACTTTAAAAAAAACAGGAGCAAAATTGAAACCACGAACATTTTTTGAATTTATGAACAAATTTAGAAAACAAGAACATTTTTTGAATGTGCGGGCAAATTTCAAAAGGGTGACATTTTTTTAATTCCCCCCAAAAAATCATATTTCTGAATTTTTTTTGAAAATTAGAACATTTTTTAGAAAACTAGAACAATTTTTGAATGGAAAAACAGTTGTTGGATACGCGATCCTTTTTTTTAAAACGGGTACTTTTTTTGAATCTTCCGAACAAAATTTGAAAATACCAACATTTTTTAAACTCCAGAACAAAATTCGATGCACTAACTATTTCTGAAATCCCAGAACAAAATTTGAAAACATGAAGATTATTTAAAAAAATAACGAACATTTGCTAAACTCCCGAACAAAATTTGAAAACCCAAAATCTTATTATAAATTTGAAACAATTTTCGTAAAACTGAATAAAAATTAAGAAGTTGTGAAATTTTGAACAAATTTTTAATTTCTGAACAATTTTAGAAAGCATGAACATTTTAAATTTCTGAATACAATTTGAAAATGGAAACATTTTTTGAAATGTTGAACAATTTATGATAAATCAAACATATTTCGAAATTTAAGAACATTTTTCCAAAAACACAATAAAAGGAGAGAAAGAACACGAAAAGGAGAGAAAAGAATAAACAAACAGAAATAAAGAAAGAAATAAAAACGAAAAAAACAGAAAAAACTGGTTCAGTAACCTACTAGAAGGTTCCCAGAACCGGGAAAAACCGGCTGGAACCTTCCAGCAGGTTCTCATAACCGGATCGGTGGAGCGCTTCTAATGGGCTGGCCCGTGTTGTTCGATCGCAGTGTGCTATACCCCGACATTTTGACGCAGAGTGCGTCGTATAGGATTTTCCAACTTTTGTATCAAGATAAAGCGTTGTCATTGCTGCTGGGCCTTATAGTGGTTGTTGGGCCCAACAGGTATTAGTTGTTTTTTGTTGCTCTTGTTTGATTCAGTGTGTCTATGCTTGTTTCAGTGTGGACTCTTGATCTATGTAGTGCAACAAAAAAGGGAGAAAATGATTAATGAAAAGAAAAGTAATGAGAAAAAAGTGGGTGCAAAAAAACCCACAAAACAAATGTTTATAGTTTTGTGACTGAAAAGCCAGAAAATAAGTACAGGAGTAGGTACCTTCTTTGTTTGCTTCCGAATGGTCCTTCTTCCTTCTTTCTCTCATTGCTCCTACTGAACTACAGCAAATTGAAAAACAAAATAAAATAAAGGTGGCTTATAAGAAAAAAAATGTTCTTAATTTTTACTATGGGAATAAAAACACATCGAAAATTATTACCAGTGTTTTCAATCCCTCAAACAACAAGTTTATCAATTAGATCGACATTCACATGTTTTCATTCATACTCAACGTCTTGAAGAAAAATGTCCCATTTAACAAAATAAACAAAATGTAGCGCTAGAGTGAAACCGGTTGTCCCATTTAACAGAACACAAATATAGTTGTAAACAATCATTATAAGCATCAAAAAATGCATACCTCCATGGTCATCGCCTTGGGACTTTTCGCCATGTCTCTGCCCTCCAACTGGCCTTATTTGTTCCTAACAAAATGTTAAGATGTTTCTGAAAAGACCGATTATACAAAAAGATGTGACTCAAAAAAAAGGGTGTGTCCCATTTTGTATACCACAATGACATTTTGAAAAAGAGGTTAAGAAACAAAATCAACATGTCGGGGATTAAAGAACATGTGAATTGCCGACTTTTCTTGAAAAAACATAACACTCTAAAAGTTGGGTCCCCCAGACTCGGTTGCATTTCTTTCGATAAAATATCAATTTTGGGTTGAAGATGGGCTTGCAAAGTGGGACATTTTGAAAAAAATGGGTTGGGCCCATGATACATCTCCGACGTATCTATAATTTTTGATTGTTCCATGCTATTATATTATCTGTTTTGAATGTTCAATGGGCTTTATTATACACTTTTATATTATTTTTGGGACTAACCTATTAACTGGAGGCCCAGCCCAAATTGTTGTTTTTTTCCTGTTTAATTGTTTCGAAGGAAAGGAATATCAAACGGAGTCCAAACGGAATGAAACCTTCTGAAACGTGATTGTTTGAACAAACGTGATCCAGAGGACTTGGAGTGGAT
Organism: Triticum aestivum; assembly: GCF_018294505.1. Lineage (NCBI taxonomy): Eukaryota > Viridiplantae > Streptophyta > Magnoliopsida > Poales > Poaceae > Triticum > Triticum aestivum. Next base: position 301,038,905 of record NC_057808.1, on the reverse strand, counting down.
GTCAAGCAATCAACGAGGAGGCCACGAGGCAGGGGGCGCGCCTACCCACCTTGGGCGCGCCCTCCACCCTCGTGGGCCCCTCGTAGCTCCACCGACCTACTTCTTCCTCCTATATATACCTACGTACCCCGAAAACACCAGAACAGGAGCCAAAACCTATTTCCACCGCCGCAACCTTCTGTACCCGTGAGATCCCATCTTGGGGCCTTTTCCGGCGCTCCGCCGGAGGGGGCATTGATCACGGAGGGCTTCTACATCAACACCATAGTCTCTCCGATGATGTGTGAGTAGTTTACCTCTAACCTTCGGGTCTATAGTTATTAGCTAGATGGCTTCTTCTCTCTCTTTGGATCTCAATACAAAGTTCTCCTCGATCTTCTTGGAGTTCTATTCGATGTAACCTTCTTTTTGCGGTGTGTTTGTCGAGATCCGATGAATTGTGGGTTTATGATCAAGATTATCTATGAACAATATTTGAATCTCCTCTGAATTCTTTTATGTATGATTGGTTATCTTTGCAAGTCTCTTCGAATTATCAGTTTGGTTTGGCCTACTAAATTGATCTTTCTTGCAATGGGAGAAGTGCTTAGCTTTGGGTTCAATCTTGCGGTGCTCGATCCCAGTGACAGTAGGGGAAACGACACATATTGTATTGTTGCCATCGAGGATAAAAAGATGGGGTTTATATCATATTGCATGAGTTTATCCCTCTACATCATGTCATCTTGCTTAAAGCGTTACTCCGTTCTTATGAACTTAATACTCTAGATGCATGCTGGATAGCGGTCGATGTGTGGAGTAATAGTAGTAGATGCAGGCAGGAGTCGGTCTACTTGTCATGGACGTGATGCCTATATACATGATCATACCTAGATATTCTCATAACTATGCCCAATTCTATCAATTGCTCGACAGTAATTTGTTCACCCACCGTAATACTTATGCTATCTTGAGAGAAGCCACTAGTGAAACCTATGGCCCCCGGGTCTATTTTCCATCATATTAATCTCCCATCAACAAGCTATTTCTGGCGCCGTTTATTCTGCTTTCTTTACTTTTAGTCTTTATCATAAAAATACCTAAAATATTATCTTATCATCTCTATCAGATCTCACTTTTGCAAGTGGCCGTGAAGGGATTGACAACCCCTTTATCGCGTTGGTTGCAAGGTTCTTATTTGTTTGTGTAGGTGCGTGGGACTTGAGAGTGGTCTCCTACTGGATTTATACCTTGGTTCTCAAAAACTGAGGGAAATACTTACGCTACTTTACTGCATCACCCTTTCCTCTTCAAGGGAAAACCAACGCAGTGCTCAAGAGGTAGCAAGAAGGATTTCTGGCGCCGTTGCCGGGGAGTCTACGCACAAGTCAAGACATACCAAGTACCCATCACAAACTCTTATCCCTCGCATTACATTATTTGCCATTTGCCTCTCGTTTTCCTCTCCCCCACTTCACCCTTGCCGTTTTATTCGCCCTCTCTTCCCGTTCGCCTCTTTTTGCTTGCCTCTTGTTGCTTGTTGCCCTTATGGGCGTGCCTAGATTTGGTGATCTTCAACTTAAAAGGTTGGAAGAGATTGAAAGCATTGTCAGAAGCTTTATGACTTTACAATTTGAGCATAATAATTTCTTTAGAAACGAGCTTAAGGAACAAAAAGGCTTTATGGAGTACATGAATAAAGAGCTTGATGACATGTCTAAGGAATTTTATGGTTTGAAATCTCAGATTGCTCAACTTGAAAAATTAATAGCTGAAATTTCGAATAAGCAGGCCACCTTAGTTAATAAGATGGCCACTAAACCGGAAAGTTTTTATGAGAATAAAGATGAAGATCTAAAATTTATTGATGTGTCTCCTATTAAATCTTTGTTTTGCAATATGAATCTTGATAATGATGGGACTGGAGCTGAGTCAACTTTAGTTAGAAGGCGTCCCAAAAATTCAGAGTTTTTAGATCTTGATTCAAAAATTGATAAAAGTGGGATTGAAGAGGTTAAAACTTTAGATAGCAATGAACCCATTATTTTGGGTTTCAAGGAATTTAATTATGATAATTGCTCTTTGATAGATTGTATTTCCTTGTTGCAATCCATGCTAAATTCTCCTCATGCTTATAGTCAAAATAAAGCCTTTACTAAACATATCGTTGAGGCTTTGATGCAATCTTATGAAGAAAAACTTGAGTTGGAAGTTTCTATCCCTAGAAAACTTTATGATGAGTGGGAACCTACAATTAAAATTAAAATTAAAGATCATGAATGCTATGCTTTGTGTGATTTGGGTGCTAGTGTTTCCACGATTCCAGAAACTTTGTGTGATTTGCTAGGTTTCCGTGATTTTGATGATTGTTCTTTAAACTTGCATCTTGCGGATTCCACTATCAAGAAACCTATGGGAAGAATTAATGATGTTCTTATTGTTGCAAATAGGAATTATGTGCGCGTAATTTTATTGTTCTTGATATAGATTGCAATCCTTCATGTCCTATTATTCTTGGTAGACCTTTCCTTAGAACGATTGGTGCAATTATTGATATGAAGGAAGGGAATATTAGATTCCAATTTCCGTTAAGGAAAGGCATGGAACACTTCCCTAGAAAGAAGATTAAATTACCTTATGAATCTATTATGAGAGCCACTTATGGATTGCCTACCAAAGATGGCAATACCTAGATCTATCCTCGCTTTTGTGCCTAGCTAGGGGCGTTAAACGATAGCGCTTGTTGGGAGGCAACCCAATTTTATTTTAAATTTATTGCTTTTTATTTATGTTTAGTAATAAATCTTTGATATAGCCTCTGGTTAGATGTGTTTTTATGTTGTAATTAGTGTTTGTGCCAAGTGAAACCTATAGGATCTTCTTGGATGATGGTTATTTGATCTTGCTGAAAATTCCAGAAACTTTCTGTTCACAAAAACAATTGTTTAAAATCACTAGAACGTGATAAAATACTGATTCCAATTGCAGTAGATCAATAAACAAATTATCTAGGTCGTCCTATTTTGGTAGATTTTTCTGAGTTCCAGAAGTTTGCGTTAGATACAGATTACTATAGACTGTTCTGTTTTTGACAGATTCTGTTTTTTCGTGTGTTGTTTGCTTATTTTGATGAATCTATGGCTAGTCAAAGAGCTTATAAACCATAGAGAAGTTGGAATACAGTAGGTTTAACACCAATATAAATAAAGAATGAGTTCATTACAGTACCTTGAAGTGGTGTTTTGTTTTCTTTCGCTAACGGAGCTCACGAGATTTTCTGTTAAGTTTTGTGTTGTGAAGTTTTCAAGTTTTGGGTAAAGATTTGATGGATTATGGAACAAGGATTGGCAAGAGCCTAAGCTTGGGGATGCCCAAGGCACCCCAAGGTAAAATTCAAGGACAACCAAAAGCCTAAGCTTGGGCATGCCCCGGAAGGCATCCCCTCTTTCGTCTTCGTCTATCGGTAACTTTACTTGGGGCTATATTTTTATTCACCACATGATATGTGTTTTGCTTGGGGCGTCTTGTATGATTTGAGACTTTGCTTTTTAGTTTACCACAATCATCCTTGCTGTACACACCTTTTTAGAGAGACACACATGATTCGGAATTTGTTAGAATACTCTATGTGCTTCACTTATATCTTTTGAGCTATATAGTTTTTGCTCTAGTGCTTCACTTATATCTTTTAGAGCACGGTGGTGGTTTTATTTTATAGAAATTATTGATCTCTCATGCTTCTCTTATATTATTTTGAGAGTCTTAAACAGCATGGTAATTTGCTTTAATTGTGAAATTAATCCGAATGTGATAGGCATCCAAGATGAGCATAATAAAAACTTCATATTGAGTTCATTGAATATCATGAGAAGTTTGATACTTGATAAGTGTTTTGAGATATAAAGGTGGTAATATTAGAGTGTGCTAGTTGAGTAATTGTGAAATTGAGAAATACTTGTGTTAATGTTGGCAAGTCCCGTAGCATGCACGTATGGTAAAAGTTGTGTGACAATTTTGACACATAAGGTGTTCTTTTATTGCTTTCCTTATGAGTGGCGGTCGGGGACGAGCGATGGTCTTTTCCTACAAATCTATCCCTCTAGGGGCATAGTAGTACTTTGCTTCAAGGGCTACTAAACTTTTGCAATAAGTATATGAGTTCTTTATGACTAATGTGAGTCCATGGATTATACGCACTCTCAACCTTCCACAATTTTCTAGCCTCTACGGTACCGTGCATTGCCCTTTCTCGCCTTGAGAGTTGGTGCAAACTTCGCCGGTAAATCCAAACCCCGTGATATGATACGCTCTATCACACATAAACCTTCTTATATCTTCCTCAAAACAGCCACCATACCTACCTATCATGGCATTTCCATAGCTATTCCGAGATATATTGCCATGCAACTTTCCACCGTTTTGTTTATTATGACACGCTTCATCATTGTCATATTGCTTTGCATGATCATGTAGTTGACATTGTATTTGTGGCAAAGCCACCATTCCTAATTTTTTATACATGTCACTCTTGATTCATTGCATATCCCGGTACACCGCCGGAGGCATTCACATAGAGTCATATTTTGTTCTAAGTATTGAGTTGTAATTCTTGAGTTGTAAGTAATAAAAGTGTGATGATCGTCATTATTAGAGCATTGTCCCAAGTGAGGAAAGGATGATGGAGACTATAATTCCCCCACAAGTCGGGATGAGATTCCGGACTAAATAAAAAAAAGGCCAAAGAAAAAAAGAGAAGGCCCAACAAAAAAGAGAAAAAAAATGAGAGAAAGAGAAGGGACAATGTTACTATCCTTTTTCCACACTTGTGCTTCAAAGTAGCACCGTGATCTTCATGATAGAGAGTCTCCTATGTTGTCACTTTCATATACTAGTGGGAATTTTTCATTATAGAACTTGGCTTGTATATTCCAATGATGGGCTTCCTCAAAATGCCCTAGGTCTTCGTGAGCAAGCAAGTTGGATGCACACCCACTTAGTCTCTTTTGTTGAGCTTTCATATATTTATAGCTCTAGTGCATCCGTTGCATGGCAATCCCTACTCCTCTCATTGACATCAATTGATGGGCATCTCCATAGCCTATTGATTAGCCGCGTCAACGTGAGACTTTCTACCTTTTGTCTTCTCACATAACCCCCATCATTATACTCTATTCCACCCATAGTGCTATATCCATGGCTTGCGCTCATGTATTGCATAAGGGTTGAAAAGGCTGAAGCGCGTTAAAAAGTATGAACCAATTGCTCGGCTTGTCATCAGGGTTATGCATGATGAGAATGTTTTGTTTGACGAAATTGAAGCATGGCCTAACTATATGATGTTGTAGGGATAAGCTTTCTTTGGCTATGTTATTTTGATAAGACATAATTGCTTGGTTAGCATGTTTGAAGTATTATTGTTTTTATGTCAACACTAAACTTTTATCTTGAATCTTTCGGATCTAAATATTCATGCCACAATAAAAAGAATTACATTGAAAATTATGCTAAGAAGCATTCCACATCAAAAATTCTGTTTTTATCATTTACCTACTCGAGGACGAGCAGGAATTAAGCTTGGGGATGCTTGATACGTCTCCAACGTATCTATAATTTTTGTTGTTCCATGCTATTATATTATCTCTTTTGGATGTTCAATGGGCTTTATTATACACTTTATATTATTTTTGGGACTAACCTATTAACCGGAGGCCCAGCCCAAATTGTTGTTTTGCCTGTTTTAGTGTTTCGAAGTAAAGGAATATCAAACGGAGTCCAAACAGAATGAAACCTTCGGGAACGTGATTTTCTGAACAAACGTGATCCACAGGACTTGGAGTGGACGTCAAGCAATCAACGAGGAGGCCACGAGGCAGGGGCACGCCTACCCCCTGGGCGCGCCCTCCACCCTCGTGGGCCCCTCGTAGCTCCACCGACCTACTTCTTCCTCCTATATATACCTACGTACCCCGAAAACATCAGAACAGGAGCCAAAACCCTATTTCCACCGCCGCAACCTTCTGTACCCGTGAGATCCCATCTTGGGGCCTTTTCCGGCGCTCCGCCGGAGGGGGCATTGATCACGGAGGGCTTCTACATCAACACCATAGCCTCTCCGATGATGTGTGAGTAGTTTACCTCAGACCTTCGGGTCTATAGTTATTAGATAGATGGCTTCTTCTCTCTCTTTGGATCTCAATACAAAGTTCTCCTCGATCTTCTTGGAGTTCTATTCGATGTAACCTGCTTTTTGCGGTGTGTTTGTCGAGATCCGATGAATTGTGGGTTTATGATCAAGATTATCTATGAACAATATTTGAATCTCCTCTAAATTCTTTTATGTATGATTGGTTATCTTTGCAAGTCTCTTCAAATTATCAGTTTGGTTTGGCCTACTAGATTGATCTTTCTTGCAATGGGAGAAGTGCTTAGCTTTGGGTTCAATCTTGCGGTGCTCGATCCCAGTGACAGTAGGGGAAACGACACGTATTGTATTGTTGCCATCGAGGATAAAAAGATGGGGTTTATATCATATCTCATGAGTTTATCCCTCTACATCATGTCATCTTGCTTAAAGCGTTACTCCGTTCTTATGAACTTAATACTCTAGATGCATGCTAGATAGCGGTCGATGTGTGAAGTAATAGTAGTAGATGCAGGCAGGAGTCGGTCTACTTATCACGGATGTGATGCCTATATACATGATCATACCTAGATATTCTCATAACTATGCTCAATTCTATCAATTGCTCGACAGTAATTTGTTCACCCACCGTAATACTTATGCTATCTTGAGAGAAGCCACTAGTGAAACCTATGGCCCCCGGGCCTATTTTCCATCATATTAATCTCACGTCGACAAGCTATTTCTGGTGCCGTTTATTTTGCTTTCTTTACTTTTAGTCTTTATCATAAAAATACCAAAAATATTATCTTATCATCTCTATCAGATCTCACTTTTGCAAGTGGCCGTGAAGGGATTGACAACCCCTTTATCGCGTTGGTTGCAAGGTTCTTATTTGTTTGTGTAGGTGCGTGGGACTTGAGCATGGTCTCCTACTGGATTGATACCTTGGTTCTCAAAAACCGAGGGAAATACTTACGCTACTTTACTGCATCACCCTTTCCTCTTCAAGGGGTAGCAGCCCACAAAACACATATCAAAATAAAAGGTGTTGAGCTACAATCGGGGTGACAAAAACAAACTAGGAGAAAGTTGGGGGTTGAAGTTGCAACTGAGAGGTAAAAAAATAGATGCAAGCACGGTTGCGAGTTTAACGTGGATTTGCAGCTAGGACAACTGCCATTACTGGCTCGATTGTTAGTCGGGGTTGGACTAGCAATTGGGACTCCCTACAAAGGCCCTGTTGTGAGTCAAGGATGGACATGCAACTGGGGCGCAACTACACTACTACAAGCCCAATTGCGAGTCGAGGGTGTAGTTGTAACTGGGGAAACTACAACTACAAAGGCCAGTTGCAAGTCGATTGTGGTCTTGCAACTTGGGCACCTATATACAACTACAAAAGCCCTATTGTGATTCGAGGGTTAACTAGCAATTGCTGCAATTTCAACTTGAAGCCCCAGTTGCGAGTCGAGGGTGACCTTGTAACTGGGGCAACTACACTACTACCAGACCCAGTTGCGAGTGAAGGGTGGACATGCAATTGGGGCAACAACTTCAAAAAAGTTGAAAGTGCAACTAATCCCCGGGTGGTTTTGGTAATTCATAACAACATATAGCTCATTGAACTAATGATCATTCAAGTTGATTATTTCAGAGAGTTCAATGATTGGCATGGCATGGACTGGAAATGTGGACACCTCAAAATGCTAAGGACAAATATTGGCAAAAGCTCAAGACTCTTCATTTTATATTTTAGTGATCCAAGATCACATTGAGTCCATAGGAAAGCAAATACTATTAAAAGGGGATAAGGTGTTGCTTAATGGTCTACTTGCTCAAAGTGCTTAGTGACATTGCTCCAAAACCCTCAACCACTTTCCCACTCCAAATATGTCCGAAACCCAAAGTCAAACTCGGCCCCACCGATCTACCCTATCCGGCGCCACCGAGTTCAGTTGACATAGCCATTGCCAGAAACCCTAGACAATTCGGTTACACCGATACAGATCTCAGTCTCACCAAGATGGCCTTGCAAACTCTATGTTTCCCTTTGTAACATTTTGGTCTCACTGAAATGAGCAATCGGTCCCACCGAGTTTGCTTGACCAACTCTCTCTTTGCTCTTTGCTGAAATCGATCTCACCGAGTTCAAGCAATCGGTCTCACCGAGATGAGATTTTTGCCCTAGCACTAGCACATCGGTCCCACCGAGTTGATCTTGTTGGTCCTACCGAGATTCCTAACGTTCACATTTTGAACTAAATCGGTCTCACCGAGTTCTTCTATTTGCTCTGACCGAGTTGGGTTAAATGTGTGTACGGTTGGATTTTGTGTGGAGGCTATATATACCCCTCCACCCCCTTCTCCATTTGAGAGAGAGCCATTAGAACATGCCTACACTTCCACTACTCATTTTCTGAGAGAGAACCACCTACTCATGTGTTGAGACCAAGACATTCCAATCCTACCACTAGAATCTTGATCTCTAGCCTTCCCCAAGTTGCTTTCCACTCGAATCTTCTTTCCACCATATCCAGATCTGTGAGAGAGAGTTGAGTGTTGGGGAGACTATCATTTGAAGCACAAGAGCAAGGAGTTCATCATCAACACACCGTCTATTACCTTTTGGAGAGTGGTGTCTTCTAGATTGGTTAGGTGTCGCTTGGGAGCCTCCGACAAGATGTGGAGTTGAACCAAGAAGTTTGTAAGGGCAAGGAGATCGCCTACTTCATGAAGATCTACCCGAGTGAGGCAAGTCCTTCATGGGCGATGGCCATGGTGGGATAGACAAGGTTGCTTCTTCGTGGACCCTTGGTGGGTGGAGCCCTTCGTGGACTCGCACAACCGCTACCCTTCGTGGGTTGAAGTCTCCATCAACTGGGCATACGATAGCACCACTTATTGGAACCACGCCAAAAATCTCCGTGTCTACATTGCATTTGCCTTCTCCAAACCCTTCCCTTTACCTTCATGTGCAATGTTTTACTTTTCACTGCTACACTCTTAGAATTGCATGTGTAGGTTGATTGCTTGACTTGTACGAGTTGCTAAAATCTGCCAACACTTAAAATTTGGAAAAGGCTAGATTTTTATTTGGTCAAGTAGTCTAATCACCCCCCTCTAGACCTACTTTCGATCGTACAAAAGCCCCTAGTTGCGAGTAAAGGGTGGACTTGCACTGGGGCAACTACAACTACAAAAGCCTGAGTTGCAAGTCAAGGGTGGACTTGCAACTTGAGCAAATACCAATAGAAAGCCCTAGTTGTGAGTCTACGATGGACTTGCAACTAGGGCAACTACATCTACAAAAGCCCCAGTTGCGAGCCAGGGGTGGACTTGTAACTAGGGAAACTACAAGTACAAAAGCCCGAGTTACGAGTCAAGGGTGGACTTGCAACTGATGACCCACAAGTATAGGGGATCTATCGTAGTCCTTTCAATAAGTAAGATTGTCGAACCCAACGAGGAGCAGAAGAAAATGATAAGCGGTTTTCAGCAAGGTATTCTCTGCAAGCACTAAAATTATAGGTAACAGATAGTTTCGTGATAAGACAATTTGTAACGAGCAACAAGTAACAAAAGTAAATAAAGTGCAGCAAGGTGGCCCAATCCTTTTTGTAGCAAAGGACAAGCCTGGACAAACTCTTATATAGAGAAAAGCGCTCCCGAGGACACATGGGAATTATCGTCAAGCTAGTTTTTATCACGTTCATATGATTCGTGTTCGGTACTTTGATAATTTGATATGTGGGTGGACCGGTGCTTGGGTGCTGTCCTTACTTGAACAAGCATCCCACTTATGATTAACTCCTAATGCAAGCATCCGCAACTACAAAAGAAGTATTAAGGTAAACCTAACCATAGCATGAAACATATGGATCCAAATCAGCCCCTTACGAAGCAACGCATAAACTAGGGTTTAAGCTTCTGTCACTCTAGCAACCCATCATCTACTTATTACTTCCCAATTCCTTCCTCTAGGCCCAAATAATGGTGATGTGTCATGTAGTCGACGTTCACATAACACCACTAGAGGAGAGACAACATACATCTCATCAAAATATCGAACGAATACCAAATTCACATGACTACTAATAGCAAGACTTCTCCCATGTCCTCAGGAACAAACGCAACTACTCACAAAGCATATTCATGTTCATAATCAGAGGAGTATTAATATGCATAAAGGATCTGAACATATGATCTTCCACCAAATAAAGCAACTAGCATCAACTACAAGGAGTAATCAACACTAGTAGCAACCTACAGGTACCAATCCCAGACTTGGAGAAAAGAATTGGATACAAGAGATGAACTAGGGTTTGAGAGGAGATGGTGCTGGTGAAGATGTTGATGGAGATTGGGCCCCTCCCGATGAGAGGAGCGTTGGTGATGACGATGGCGATGATTTCCCCCTCCCGGAGGGAAGTTTCCCCGGCAGAACAGCTCTGCCGGAGCCCTAGATTGGTTCCGCCAAGGTTCCGCCTCGTGGCGGCGGAGTCTCGTCCCGAAAGCTTGCTTATGATTTTTCTTCGGACGAAAGACTTCATATAGCAGAAGATGGGCACCGGAGGGCCAACAGGGGGCCCACGAGGAAGGGGGGTGCGCCCAGGGGGTAGGGCGCGCCCCCCACCCTCGTGGCCAGGGTGTGGGCCCCCTCTGGTATTTCTTCCGCTAAGTATTTTTTATTATTTCCAAAAATAACTTTCGTGGAGTTTCAGGACTTTTGGAGTTGTGTAGAATAGGTCTCTAATATTTGCTCCTTTTCCAGCCCAGAATTCCAGCTGCCGGCATTCTCCCTCCTTATGTAAACCTTGTAAAATAAGAGAGAATAGGCATAAGTATTGTGACATAATGTGTAATAACAGCCCATAATGCAATAAATATCAATATAAAAGCATGATGCAAAATGGACATATCAGCAATTGGAGCAACTACTACTACAAAAAGCCCCAGTTGCGAGTCAAGGGTGGACACGCAACTGGGGCAACTACACTACTACAAGCCCCAGTTGCGAGTCGAGTATGCACTTGCAACTGGGGAACCTACAGCTACAAAAATGACCCCAATTGCGAGTCGATAGTTGTAACACCCCTGTGTAATGAGCTACAGTAACCTCTCTTATTAAGCTAAATCATTTTGCTAAACAATGCTGGATCATCTTTGTTCCATATCTCATTTCAAATTCCACTTTAAATTCAACTTCAAATTATAAGTGAAATTGAGAAATTCACAAACAGGAAAACTAAAATGTTCATAATGTGGCAAATAATCCCTATATAATTATGGTGGAGAAACAAACATTTTATAAAGTGTTTAAATGCCCTAAAATACTTAAAACAAGGGCCAAAAACAATAATTTAAAGACTTTTTAAAATATAAAAATTGTAAACTCTTTTATTTAAGTGCCAAACTTATTGTGGCAGTGGCCTAATTTATAACACTAATTAAGGTGCTAGTTTTGTATTTTATAAAAATAAATTACTTTTGAAAAATAAAGAAAAACAGAAGTTAAAATAAAAAGAAAAACAGAAAATGAAAAAGAAAAAGAAAAGGAAAAAGGCCTGTTCCTGGGCCTTAGGCCACAGGGACAGGCCCAGCCAAGCCCAGCCCACTCCCCTGCGGTCGTCTCCCTCCTCCACTTGTCATCCGACCGAGCGCCCGGGCGCGTCCCCGCCGGACCGGGAGTGTCACCTCGTATTGCCACGCCGACAGGGAGGGGATAAGGACGCCTCCCTGCGGCCTCCTCGGTCCCCTCTCCCACTCTCCCCCGCTCGCTCGCGCTTTCCCCTGCCTCCTCCGCTAGATCCCGAGCACGCCCATGGCCTCGACGTCGTGTTAGCCGCGGCCATCGCCGTCCCGGCACCTCACCTCAGCGTGGCGGCTCCTGCTGCAGCTTGGATGCGGGGTGGAGTGGAGCCGCTGCTGGCTATAGGAGTAGTTCGTCTGCTGGGCCACCGCAGTCTTCAACATCTCGATGGCATGCAGAGCTTCCCTCTCTACTGGGGTATTCCCTGTGATCGGAAGTGCGGCAAGGTTGGTAGCCGCTTCTAACAGGTTATCAATAGGATAGGAAAAGTGAAGGAAATATGCCCTAGAGGCAATAATAAAGTTGTTATTTATATTTCCTTATATCATGATAAATGTTTATTATTCATGCTAGAATTGTATTAACCGGAAACTTAGTACATGTGTGAATACATAGACAAAACAGAATGTCCCTAGTATGCCTCTACTTGACTAGCTCGTTAATCAAAGATGGTTAAGTTTCCTGACCATAGACATGTGTTGTCATTTGATGAATGGGATCACATCATTAGAGAATGATGTGATGGGCCAGACCCATCCATTAGCTTAGCATTAATGATCATTTAGTTTTATTGCTATTGCTTTCATCATGACTTATACATGTTCCTCTGACTATGAGATTATGCAACTCCCGAATACCGAGGAACACCTTGTGTGCTATCAAATGTCACAATGTAACTGGGTGATCATAAAGATGCTCTACAGGTATCTCCGATGGTGTTTGTTGAGTTGGCATAGATCGAGATTAGGATTTGTCACTCCGAGTATCGGAGAGGTATCTCTGGGCCCTCTCGGTAATGCATATCACTATAAGCCTTGCAAGCAATGTAACTAATGAGTTAGTTGCAGGATGATGCATTACGGAACGAGTAAAGAGACTTGCCGGTAACGAGATTGAACTAGGTATGATGATACCGACTATCGAATCTCGGGCAAGTAACATACCGATGACAAAGGGAACAACGTATGTTGTTATGCGGTTTGATCGATTAAGATCTTCGTAGAATATGTAGGAGCCAATATGAGCATCCGGGTTCCGCTATTGGTTATTGACCAGAGATGTGTCTCGGTCATGTCTACATAATTCTCGAACCCGTAGGGTTCGCACGCTTAACGTTCGATGACGATTTGTATTATGAGTTATGTGATTTGATGACCGGAGTTTCTTCGGAGTCCCAGATGAGATCACGGACATGACGAGGAGTCTCGAAATGGTCGAGAGGTAAAGATTCATTTATTGGAAGGTTACATTCAGACACCGGAATGGTTCGGCTTGTTTCGGATGAGTTTCGGAGTACTGGGGGTTACCGGAACCACCCCGGAAGTTCATGGGCCCTAGTGGAAAGGAGAGGATGGCCACAAGTGAGGCCGCGTGCCCCCCCATGGCCAGTCCGAATTGGACTAGGGAGGGGGTGCAGTGCCCCCTGTTTCCTTCTCCCTTCTTCCTCCTTCCCTCTCTCTCCCTCTCTTGGAAAGGAAGGAGACTCCAACTAGGATTGGGAATCCTAGTTGGACTCCCCTATGGCGCGCGCCCCCTTATGGCCGGCCTCCTCTCCTCCCCCCTTTATATACGTGGGAGGGGGCACCCCAAAGACACTAAGTCTTCTCTTAGCCGTGTGCGGTGCCCCCTCCATAGTTACATACCTCGATCATATCATCGTAGTGCTTAGGTGAAGCCCTGCGCCGGTAACATCATCATCACCGTCGCCATGCCGTCGTGCTGACGGAACTCTCCCTCGTCCTCAACTGGATCAAGAGCTCGAGGGACGTCATCGAGCTGAACGTGTGCTGAACACGGAGGTGCTGTACGTTTGGTGCTTGGATCGGTTGGATCGCAAAGATGTTCGACTACATCAATCGCGTTACTAAACGCTTCCGCTTTCGGTCTACGAGGGTACGTGGACACACTCTCCCCGCTCGTTGCTATGCTTCTCCTAGATAGATCTTGCGTGATCGTAGGAATTTGTTTGAAATACTACGTTCCCCAACAGTGGCATCCGAGCCAGGTCTATGCGTAGATGTTATATGCACAAGTAGAACACAAAGAGTTGTGGGCGATAATAGTCATACTGCTTACCAGCAACGCCTTACTTTGATTCGGCGGTATTGTTGGATGAAGCGGCCCGGACTGACATTACATGACCGCGTTCATGAGACTGGTTCTACCTACGTGCTTCGCACACAGGTGGCTAGCAGGTGTCAGTTTCTCCAACTTTAGTTGAATCGAGTTTGACTACGCCCGGTCCTTGTTGAAGGTTAAAACAACACACTTGACGAAAAATCATTGTGGTTTGATGCGTAGGTAAGAACGGTTCTTGCTAGAAGCCCGTAGCAGCCACGTAAAACTTGCAACAACAAAGTAGAGTACGTCTAACTTGTTTTTGCAGGGCATGTTGTGATGTGATATGGTCAAGACATGATGATATATAAATTGTTGTATGAGATTATCATGTTTTGTAACCGTTATCGGCAACCGGCAGGAGCCTTATAGTTGTCGCTTTATTGTATGAAATGCAATCGCCATGTAATTGCTTTACTTTATCACTAAGCAGTAGCGATAGTCATAGAAGCAATAGATGGCGAGACGACAATGATGCTACGATGGAGATCAAGGTGTCAAGCCGGTGACGATGGACATCATGATGGTGCTTTGGAGATGGAGATCAAAGGCACAAGACGATGATGTCCATATCATGTCACATATTTTGATTGCATGTGATGTTTATCTATTATGCATCTTATTTTGCTTTGTACGGCGGTAGCATCATAAGATGATCCCTCACTAAATTTCAAGGTATTAGTGTTCTCCCTGAGTATGCACCGTTGCTACAGTTCGTCGTGCCGAGACACCACGTGATGATTGGGTGTGATAAGCTCTATGTTCACATACAACGGGTGCAAGCCAGTTTTGCACGTGCAGAATACTCAGGTTAAACTTGACGAGCCTAGCATATGCAGATATGGCCTCGGAACACTGAGACCGAAAGGTTGAACGTGAATCATATAGTAGATATGATCAACATAGTATTGTTCACCATTTAAAACTACTCCATCTCACGTGATGATCGGACATGGTTTAGTTGATATGGATCACGTGATCATTTAGATGACTCGAGGGATGTCTATCTAAGTGGGAGTTCTTAAGTAATATGATTAGTTGAACTAAAATTTATCATGAACTTAGTCCTGATAGTTTTTGCATATCTATGTTGTTGTAGATCAATAGCTCACGATGTAGCTCCCCGTTTATTTTGGTTTGTTCCTAGAGAAAAATAAGTTGAAAGATGATAGTAGCAATGATGTAGACTTGGTCCGTGATCTGAGGATTATCCTCATTGCTGCACAGAAGAATTATGTCCTTGATGCACCGCTAGGTGACAGACCTATTGCAGGAGCAGATGCAGACGTTATGAACATTTGACAAAGCTTGGTATGATGACTACTTGATAGTTTAGTGCACCATGCTTTACGGCTTAGAACTGGGACTTCAAAAACGTTTTGAACGCCACGGAGCATATGAGATGTTCCAACAGATGAAATTGGTATTTCAGTCTCATGCCCATGTCGTGAGGTATGAGACCTCTGACAAGTACTTTGCCTACAAGATGGAGGAGAATAGCTCAACCAGTGAGCATGTGCTCAGAATGTCTGAGTACTACAATCGCTTGAATCAAGTGGGAGTTAATCTTCCAGATAAGATAGTGATTGACAGAGTTCTCTAGTCACTATCACCAAGTTACTGGAACTTTGTGATGAACTATAATATGCAAGGGATGATGAAAACGATTCCCCAAGCTCTTCGCGATGCTGAAATCGGCGAAGGTAGAAATCACGAAAAGCATCAAATGTTGATGGTTGAAAAGACCACTAGTTTCAAGTAAAAGGGCAAGGGAAAGAAAGGGAACTTCAAGAAGAATGACAAGAAAGTTGCCACTCCCATGAAGAAGCCCAAAGCTAGACCCAAGCCTGAAACGGAGTGCTTCTACTTCAAAGGAAATGGTCACTAGAAGCGGAACTGCCCAAAATACTTGGCGGATAAGAAGGATGGAAAAGTGAACAAAAGTATATATGATATACATGTTATTGATGTATACTTTACTAGTATTCATAGTAGCCCCTGGGTATTTGATACTGGTTCAGTTGCTATGATTAGTAACTTGAAACAGGAGTTACAAAATGAAGAGAGACTAGTTGAGGGCAAGGTGACGATGTGTGTTGGAAGTGATTCCAAGATTGATAAGATCACCATCGCACACTCCTTTTACCTTCGGGATTAGTGTTGAACCTAAAATAAATGTTATTTGGTGTTTGTGTTGAGCATGAATATGATTGGATCATGTTTATTGCAATACGTTATTCATTTAAGTCAAAGAATAATTGTTGTCCTGTTTACATGAATAAAACCTTCTATGGTCATACACTTAATATAAATGGTTTATTGAATCTCGATCGTAGTGATACACATATTCATAATATTGATGCCAAAAAATGGAAGGTTAATAATGATAGTGCAACTTATTTGTGGCACTGCCATTTAGGTCATATTGGTGTAAAGCGCATGAAGAAACTCCATGTTGATGGGCTTTTGGAATCACTTGATGCCTGCGAACCATGCCTCATGGGCAAGATGACTAAGACTCCGTTCTCCGGAACAATGGAGCGAGCAACTGACTTATTGGAAATAATACATACTGATGTATGCGGTCCGATGAGTGTTGAGGCTCGCGGCGGGTATCATTATTTTCTGACCTTCACAGATGATTTGAGCAGATATGGGTATATCTACTTAATGAAACACAAGTCTGAAACATTTGAAAAAGTTCAAAGAAATTCAGAGTGAAGTTGAGAATCATCGTAACAAGAAAATAAAGTTTCTACGATCTGATCGCGGAGGCAAATATTTGAGTTACGAGTTTGGCCTTCATTTAAAAAACAATGTGGAATAGTTTTACAACTCATGCCACCTGGAACACCACAGTGTAATGGTGTGTCCGAGCGTCATAACTGTACTTTATTAGATATGGTGCGATCTATGATGTCTCTTACCGATTTACCACTATCGTTTTGGGATTATGCATTAGAGACAGCTGCATTCACGTCAAATAGGGCACCATCTAAATCCGTTGAGACAACACCGTATGAACTATGGTTTGGCAAGAAACCTAAGTTGTCGTTTCTTAAAGTTTGAGGTTGCGATGCTTATGTGAAAAAGTTTCAGCCTGATAAGCTCGAACCCAAATCGGAGAAGTGCGTCTTCATAGGATACCCAAAAGAAAATGTTGGGTACACCTTCTATCACATATCCGAAGGCAAGATCTTTGTTGCTAAGAATGGATCCTTTCTAGAGAAGGAGTTTCTCTCGAAAGAAGTGAGTGGGAGGAAAGTAGAACTTGATGAGGTAGTTGTACCTTCTCCCGAATTGGAAAGTAGTTCATCACAGAAATTAGTTCCAGTGATTCCTAGACCAATTAGTGAGGAAGCTAATGATGATGATCATGAAACTTCAGATCAAGTTACTACCGAACCTCGTAGGTCAACCTGAGTATGGTGCGCACCAGAGTAGTATGATAATCCTTTCTGGAAGTCATGTTACTAGACCATGATGAACCTACGAACTATGAGAAAGCGATGATGAGCCCAGATTCCGCGAAATGGCTTAAGGCCATGAAATCTGAGATGGGATCCATGTATGAGAAGAAAGTATGGACTTTGATTGACTTGCCCGGTGATCGGCGAGCCATTGAGATTAAATGGATCTTCAAGAGGAACACAGACGCTGATAGTAGTGTTACTATCTACAAATCCCGAATAGTCGCAAAAGGTTTTCGACATGTTCAAGGTGTTGACTACGATGAGAGTTTGTCACTCGTATCTATGCTTAAAGTCTGTCCAAATCATGTTAGCAATTGCTGCATTTTATGAAATTTGGCAAATGGATGTCAAAACTGCATTCCTTAATGGATTTCTTAAAGAAGAGTTGTATATGATGCAACCAAAAGGTTTTGTCAATCCAAAAGGTGCTAACAAAGTGTGTAAGCTCCAGTGATCCATTTATGGACTGGTGCAAGCATCTCGGAGTTGGAATGTACGCTTTGATAGTGTGATCAAAGCATATGTTTTTATACAGACTTTTTGGAGAAGCCTGTATTTACAAGAAAGTAGTGGGAGCTCTGTAGCATTTCTGATATTATATTTGGATGACATATTGTTGATTGGAAATAATACCGAATTTCTGGATAGCATAAAATGATACTTGAATAAGATTTTTTCAATGAAAGACCTCAGTGAAGCTACTTACATATTGGGCATCAAGATCTATAAAGATAAATCAAGACGCTTGATAAGACTTTCGATGAGTACATACATTGATAAGATTTTGAAGGAGTTCAAAATGTATCAGTCAAATAAGGAGTTCTTGCCTGAGTTGTAAGTTGTGAAGTTGAGTAAAGACTCAAAACCCGACTGAGGGAGTCCTGGATTAGGGGGTCCTCGGACAGCTGGACTATATGCTTTGGCCGGACTGTTGGACTATGAAGATACAAGATTGAAGACTTCGTCCCGTGTCCGGATGGGACTCTCCTTGGCGTGGAAGGCAAGCTTGGCAATACGGATATGTAGATCTCCTCCCTTGTAACCGACTCTGTGTAACCCTAGCCTCCTCAGGTGTCTATATAAACCGGAGGGTTTAGTCTGTAGGACAACAACAATCATACCATAGGCTAGCTTCTAGGGTTTAGCCTCTACGATCTCGTGGTAGATCAACTCTTGTAATACTCATATCATCAAGATCAATCAAGCAGGAAGTAGGGTATTACCTCCATCGAGAGGGCCCGAACCTAGGTAAACATCATGTCCCCCGCCTCCTGTTACCATCCGCCTTAGACGCACAGTTCGGGACCCCCTACCCGAGATCCGCCGGTTTTGACACCGACATTGGTGCTTTCATTGAGAGTTCCACTGTGCCGTCACCTTAAGGCTCGATGGCTCGTGTCGTTGTCAAGGACAACATCACTTCTGGGGGAGCCCTGGCTGTAGGCCAAACTCTCTGACTAGGCGGCTTCATCATGACCGCCCGTTTGGCCGCTGCGCCGACGATGACTTCTCGGGTCATCAAAAACAGCCTCCACGTCGGCTCGGGATTCGCCGAGCAGATGGATCCGATGGAGCTCTCTTCCTTGAACGAGCTCTTGGATCGCATCGCCGCCTTGGGAGTCGCTACGGACTATTATCAGATCGGGCTTAAACCCGACCAAAGGGAGATTAATTCTCCGCTGGTCACCCATCAGATAGCGGTGGTGGAGGAGCAACGCAGCGATTCTTCCTCTATCTTGAGGACAAACTATGTCCGGATTCCCGAGCTCTCCGAGCCGGATACCCGTTTGCGGGAGGACATGGCCCAAGCCTTGAACTTAGAATCAGGCAGCGGGCAGGACCTATTGGGCAACATCCTGGAACCCGAACTTCCAAGATCGGAAACTTCTCCGCTCCCAGGTCTTAGATCGGGTCAGGGTTCGGGCCTAAATCTACCCACCCACCTGGATATAAGTGGTCTTTCCCACATTAGACAAGAACCGCAAGAGACAGTACATCACTATTGGGCCAGATTCCTCCTTGTAATGAGCAAGGTTAAGGACTGTCGCGGGAAGACGCAATTTCATTCTTTTGCAAAAACTGCACGGACAAGGGAATCCTCAACGCCATAAGTCGCCGTGACATAGCACACTTCGCTGACTTGGCGGTCATAGTACAGAAGTACTGTGCGATGGAAAGTGCCTGGAAAACCCAAACAAAATTCTGGGATCCTCCGGCTCTCACTAAACCCCCCGTCCGAACTAAAAGGGTGTACTCTCGTAAGTCACCCGATCCAATTACAAAGAAGCAAAAGCCCACCACAGGGCATGGAACCGTATTGGAGGGATGGCTCAATGGGCCATGCAAAATTCACAGTACAGCGGATACCATACCAACACATAGCCTTAGAGCATGTTGGGTACTCCGGCAGGTGGCCAAAAGCGGCGAGGATATCCTGGTCAATAATGCAACAGAGCACCATCCCGTGGAAAATAACAATACAGTATTGACAGTCTTCAAGACCTTCGCCTCAAATAATAGGCGAAAGAGAGCACTCCGCAGCCTTTCCGAAGTCTGCCATGTGGCAGCAATAAATCCATGGAGCGGTACGGCTATCACCTTCAATGCCAGTGACGAACCTAAATTCCGAACAGCCCGAGCACCAGCCGCCTTGGTCCTTAGTCCAATTGTGGACGGCTTTCAGCTTACTAAAGTGCCCATGGATGGCGGCAGCGGATTAAACCTCATCTATGAGGAGACTTGTCGGAGTAAATGGCCACGGGTAGCCTAACCGACTCCCCCTGGCTCCTTGAAAAATTATCAGGCCGATCGGGCTTTCAAGCATCCAAAACACAGGGCCGCCTTCCCCTGGTCGGCTATCTCACAGGCCGACTACCGGAAGGCGACCCGACCTCGAAAAACCTTCCCGAAGATAACCATAAGCTGGCCGACTCCCAGAAGCCGGCCATAAGAAGACCGACTCCCAGAAGCCGGCCACAAGAAGACCGACTCCCAGAAGCCGGCCGCAAGAAGACCGACTCTTGGAAGCCGGCCAAGACTGCACCCTCAAGGGCTGCACCCACATAACGGTGATGAGACGGGGCGTGGCCACAGTACAGCCTGCCACCCCCGAATCCCGAAGCACGCATGGCCACAGTGCGTCGTATGGGTCAGCCATCCCCCGTCCGGCGCGGCACTATTGCCATGTTGACCATGACGCCACCCACGACAGGCGCCAATACGGCCCGCGGGCGGCGGGCCGCTTCAGCCAGAGAGATGCTCGAAGGCGGCCAGGCCTCCCCTAGTCGGCCTGGGGAGTAGCCGGCTACCTCCCTCCCTCGAAGTATGTGCATCATTAAGGAGACAAGATGAGGTAAGGCTACAGTGAGAGCCCGCCAGGCGGCGGCACTGTAGCCATGCTTACCTCGACAAAGCCCTCATCATCAGGGGCGAGGCAACAGTAACCAGCCACCGACAAGACCCCCAAGCAGTGGGGCCGGCCTGTCGACCAAGAGGCCGGCAGCCGGCCGGACCCACCAGTCGGCGGGCCCCAGCGGTCGGCAGAGAAGCCGGCGGACACAGACACTGAGGGCTGGGACCCGCGCCCAGCCAGATTACCATTGTATCCCTGGGGGGTAGGCCTATATGAACCCCCCAGGGCACCCATGCAAAGGGTTGATCTCTGAGATAGTTTTACACACCACGTAGAGAGAAGAGGAGAGCTAGCCTTGCCTTTCTTCTTCCTCTAGCCAAACAGCTCAAGGAGCACTTGTAGCTACTTGTGTTGATCTAGTGATCATGCGGAGACCCCGCAGAGCAGGACTAGGGGTGTTATCTCCACGGAGAGCCCCGAACCTGGGTAAGATCCGCCGGCGTGCATGTCTTCGCCTTATCCCGTTTCCAGGCACCGGCGATGTCTTACTGGCTCCCACAATGATAAGCCACCCGTTGGCATATGTCGCACCTACCACCCGACATTTGGCGCCCACCGTGGGTCCAGGTGCACCGTCGTCCGGAGACCTGTTCTGGACGGGAACCCTTTTCCTCCCCCGCGAGCGTAGCCAGCCCGCTACGCCCGATGGCGCTTGCCCCGACGCGCTGCAAGGCGTCGACGACGCCTGCGCGGCGAGCTGCCTCGCCGATCTTCTTGGCGAAGCTCGCATCTCCGACGAGCCTGCGTCCGACGCGGGTACAGACTGCCCCGAGAGCCGCCTCGTCAGCCTCCTCGACCAGCTTCACGTCTCCAGCGAGCTTGCTGTGGACTTGGAGTCGGTCGGCTCCACCGACCCGATGCTTGTCGACTCCGACACGGCATCGCTTGACGCCTTCCCCACCAACGTGGTGATCATCGACGACCCTCTCCCTTGAGCCGACAGTGGCAGCAGCGCTGTCACTGTGGTGCTGGTCATCAGCCACGGCGCCGTCTCAGGCGAGAACGCCCACGACGCCCTACAAGCGGCGCTGCATGACTTGTCCATCCCCATCCCGGCCGACGCCGACGCCGAGACACTGGAGGCACGCCGCCTCGCCCTCGTCGTGGAAGGCCAGAAGATAGCATCCATGAGACGCCTCACTGAGGCTCACCAGCGCGAAGTCGACCGCGCCGCCTTCGGTACGCCTCCTCCTGGCGGGCCGAGCCGAGCCGGCATCGTCAAGAAGCGCGGCGCGGCCATCGCCAGCATGCTGGGAGCAGACCGCCCAGTCTACGCCACGCCACTCGAGAACCTGCGTGCCGCTCAGGCGGCCGTAGACGAGCTGAATGGGCTGGGGGCTAATGAGCTCCCTTACATGACTAGACGCATCCAGCAGCTGATCGACGCGGCCGCAGAGTGGCATGAAGCCGGCGCCCGCGCTGAAAGTCCTCCCCCATGCCGAGAGCACGGCGCGACATCCCGGACGACGACTGCAAGCGGCGCCCGCGCAAGAAAAGACAAGGAGCCGGCTGCTAGCCGCAGTCGGACTCGGCTCACCATTGAGCGCGACGCAGAAGGCCGCCCCCAAGCTGTGGAACGACAAGGCAATCCGCCTCCTCCCCCGCCTTGTGGGGAGAGATATCCCACCCCGCCGCCTGTCATGCATCCGACTCTCGGCGGCCGACTAGGCCACCGTGAAGGAGTCGGCGAGAATGATGCCCGCCATCGGATCGACCGCCTAGCACGATCCCTGGCGCTAGAATAAGAAGATGATGTCGGCCCGCCTTGCTTTGGCCCCCGCATCCGCGATGAACCCTTCCCCAAAGGGTTCTCGCTCCCAAGAGACACGCCAAAATACAACGGCTCCGTGAAGCCGGAAGACTGGTTGATCGACTACTCCACCGCAGTCAGCATAGCAAACGACAACAGGCGCGTTGCCGTGAAATACATCCCGCTCATGCTTCAAGGCACGGCACGCACCTGGTTGAACAGCCTCAAGCCCTACAGCGTCAACAGCTGGCTAGACTTCACGGAAGTCTTCATCCGCAACTTCACCAGCACATACAAGCGGCCTCCCAAGCCCCACCAGCTCTCCTTGTGCGTCCAAGGGCCCAGCGAATCAACTCGCGACTACCTCACGCGTTGGGCCGAGCTCCGCAACTCCTGCGAGGGGGTGCATGAGGTTCAAGCCATAGAGTACTTCACCGCCGGGTGCCGAGAGGGCACCCTCCTCAAGCACCGACTCCTCTGTGACGAGCCGACTACCCTCGACGAGCTGCTGATCATAGCAGACAAGTACGCCACGGCCGACTCCTCGATGAAGACCGAGCTCCGAGTGGACGCCTCTGGAAAGGTGCTCGCTCCAGCTCCCAAGACGCCGGCTGGTGACTCCGACCGACGCCCTACCAGAACGACAACAAGCGCAAGGCCCCTATGCCACCTTCCACCAGTCGGCAAGTAGCCACCGTCGAAGATGAATAGCCCAAAGAGCGGCCCGCGCCCAAGAAGAACGGCGGCAGGCCGGCTGGGTAGCCGGCTTTCTCCTACGAGCAAACCCTTGATGCCCCCTGCAAGTTTCACAGCGGCGCGAAGCCGTCCAACCACACGACCCGGAAGTGCCATTGGCTCACGCGGATCTCCAAGGGCGAGGGGCTGCTGCCGCCTCCACCTCCTGGCCCGCCGCCTCCAGCCCCTCAGCAGCCAGCTGTTCGACCAGCAGTCGGAGCGATTCAAGATGAGTTCCCAGATGAGCACGCCGCCTACGTCGTCTTCACAAGCCAAATTGAAGACAAGCGCAGTCGGCGCCGACAGCACCAAGAAGTCAACGCAGTCGCCTCCAGCAACCCCGAGTTTATTCATTGGTCTGAGAAGCCTATCAGCTGGAGCCGGGCTGATCACCCTGAGGTGATGCCGTCTCCCGGCTCTTATGCATTGGTGCTGGACGCCACCCTCGCGACAGAAAGGCGAGCTGCCCGTTTCTCCCGTGTGCTGATTGACGGTGGAAGCAGCATCAACATACTGTACCGCGACACCATGGAGAAGTTGAACCTCAAGACGAAGCAAATCATGCCAAGCCGGACTGTGTTCCATGGCATCGTACCCGGCCTGTCATGTTCCCCAATCGGCAAGATCAAGATGGATGTTCTCTTCGGAGACAAGGATCACTTCCGCCGTGAAGCGATCTGGTTTGAAGTAGTGGATCTAGAGAGCCCTTACCACGCATTGCTTGGCCGACCTGCCCTGGCCAAGTTCATGGCTGTGCCCCACTACGCCTACCTCAAGATGAAGATGCCGAGTTCAAAGGGGATCATCACCATAGCCGGAGACTACAAGAAATCCACCGAGTGTGCTGCAGCCAGCAGCCAGCAGCCGGCTGGCCGAGTCCCTCGTGATTGCTGAAGAGAAGAAGATGCTGGACCGAGTCGTGGCCATGGCCGGCAAGCAGCCGGCCCTGTCCCCTAACCCCAAGGAATATGATGCTCAAGGCTCCTTCCAGCCGGCCAAGGAAACAAAGAAGATACCTCTGGACCCGGAGAACCCGGAGAGGTTTGCTGTCATTGGTGCAAACCTGGACAGCAAACAGGAAGGCGAGCTCGTCGACTTCCAACGTGAGAATCGGGACATCTTTGCATGGTCCCCAAAGGACATGCCGGGTGTTCCGAAGGATTTCGCCGAGCACAAGCTACACGTCCGAGCGGATGCAAAGCCAGTCAAGCAACCTCTCCGCCGACTGTCGGAGGAGAAGAGAAGGATCGTAGGAGAAGATATAGCCCGGCTCCTGGCAGCCGGCTTCATTATGGAGGTGTTTTTTCCAGAATGGCTTGCCAACCCGGTCCTGGTGTTGAAGAAAAATAATAAATGGCGTATGTGTATAGATTACACCAGCCTCAACAAAGCCTGCCCCAAAGATCCGTTTGCCCTACCACGAATCGATCAAGTGATAGACTCCACAGCCGGATGTGAGCTGTTGAGTTTCTTGGATGCTTACTCAGGCTACCACCAGATCAAGTTGGATCCAGCCGACCGCCTGAAGACCGCCTTCATCACACCATTCGGAGCTTTCTGCTACCTGACTATGACATTCGGCTTGAGAAATGCCGGTGCCACTTTTTAGCGTTGCATGCAGAAATGCCTCCTCAAGCAACTCGGCAGAAATGCCCACGTCTATGTAGACGATATTGTGGTGAAGACGGAGAAGCACGGCACCCTGCTGGAAGACCTCAGAGAAACATTTTCCAACTTGCGCCGATTTCAGATCAAGCTCAACCCCGAGAAATGCGTATTCGGAGTACCAGCCGGCCAACTTCTAGGCTTTTTGGTCTCCGAACGCGGCATCGAGTGCAACCCAGTGAAGATCAAGGCCATAGAAAGAATGCAGATTCCTACCAAGCTACGAGACGTTCAAAAGTTTACCGGGTGCCTGGCCTCCCTAAACCGCTTTATCAGCCGGCTAGGAGAGAAGGCTCTCCCCCTGTACCGACTCATAAAGAAATCCACCCACTTCGAGTGGAACGACCAAGCAGACCAAGCTTTCCATGAGTTGAAGAAGATGCAGACCACACCGCCTTTCCTGGCAGCGCCGACTGAGAAAGAGCCTATGCTCCTTTACATTGCCGCGACTAGCCGAGTGGTCAGTACAGTTATCATGGTCCAGCGCCCAGAAGAAGGCCGGGCTCAGTTAGTCCAAAGGCCGATATATTATTTGAGCGAAGTACTATCCACCTCGAAGTAAAACTACCCGCACTACCTGTAACACCCCAAAATTTTGACCTTGTTTTATTAATTAAAATTTTGCCAGGAAATTAAATTTTCTATTTTTCTGGATTTATCTTTTGATTTCAGAACCCCTCTTCTCTTTAATATTGTGGGTTTTTACCTCAAGTGGAAACTTTCCAAAAGTATTATTGGACGTGTATGCTCTCTCAATAAAACAATTCTTTATTAGTGGATTTATTTGCATAATTGTTTTTCCTGAGCTTTATTCTTTTAAAATGATTTTTCATAAATTTGGAGCCTCTGTTGCACTGCAACCATTTGATTAATGCATTTAAAATTTTCACCAAAATTTGGGGATGTCATGTGATGTTTCCACATCATTTTTATGCAAAAATATCTTTTGGTCATTGGAGATTTTGAGCTCTACACCAAATTTTCAAATCTGGTCCAGTAGGTATTTTTGCACTACAACCTATTTAAATATTTCCCTAAAAATTCTTCCAAGTGTTTGGAGATGTCAGTAGATGCATATAATTCAACTTCATGCAAAAACCCAGTGATGTTCCTTGAAAAATTTGAGTGAATCAACCTCATTTTCATTCTGGTCCAGCTTAGTGATTTGTACTGCAACCCTAAATTATCTTGCTCTAGTAACCCTGAGCTTTTTCCTACTTATAGACCACCCTGCAAAACCCTTAAGTCCAGGAGAGTGGACCCATTGGAGGGTTTTAAGTGCATGCAATAAGGCCTTTTTCTTTCTGTCCAAAACTGAAGGTTTGCAAAACTTGCACTAGCAATTTCTGGTTTTGCCCAAATGATCTTGCCATCATCACCTACATCTAGGGAGACCCTGATCTGGAGATTTTGGCCACTCCAAGAGTTGTCTATAAGCCCTTGTCATTTTGTCAAACACTTGGTGTGCATAGTCAGTTTTCACATGATTTTTAGCTTGCACTGTGTACTTAATCCACTGGCCCAGCAACCTTGTCCACTAAGATCCTAGCTACTCCTAACCTAGGTCTACTAATTGCCAGCCTCACCCAAGCCCTGTGGCACGCATTGGCATTTTGCCGAACAGTTGGCGTGCACGCTCTGGGCGCGCCCAGAGCACACGTTTTGCATGCGCGTGCACCGAGCCACCGCGTCTCGCTGCCGCCCACCCCGCGCTCGTGCTGACCCTTCCCGCTCGCAGTCGACGTGCCCCGACCCCTCCCTCGCCGCAGAGCCGCCCCGGCCCCCTCCTGGCGCCCTACAGCGCCGCCACCGCAGGCCGCCACCACCACCCCGTCAACCTCTGCCCTGGACGGCGCCGCCCAAGCCACCCAAGCGCGCCAGCTGCCCCCTGGAACAGCCCGAGCTCATCTGCAAGCTCGTCGGCACGCGCTCGTCGCCGCCACGTCGTCCTGCAGCTACAGAACGGCGGTCGCCGGCGTTCTTATCCACGGCCGCCGCGGGAACCGACCTCGACCCCTATAAATAGGACCCCCG
The DNA here is from genome assembly GCF_018294505.1 of Triticum aestivum. NCBI lineage: Eukaryota > Viridiplantae > Streptophyta > Magnoliopsida > Poales > Poaceae > Triticum > Triticum aestivum. Next base: position 301,011,806 of record NC_057808.1, on the reverse strand, counting down.
AGCCCGTCCCTGCACTTAGGCAACCTCCTTGCACCCCAGCAGTGCCCCCATGGCCAGCAAGCGATGATGGGAAGCCTTCTTCCCCGTCTCCGGCCAGTTCGGCCGCCGCCGCCCTCCGGCCCCGCTCGTCGCAAACAGAGCCTCCCCCATCCTTCCAGCGCCACCGTTCGACTCCCCATGATCTTGCGGAGCTGCCCAGTGCCTCAGCCTCGATCGGAAACCACCGGAGCCCAAACCCCCAATCACTCCCGAAATGCCGTCCGCCACGAAACTCACCGCCGGCGGCTCCCACCGTCCCCACCTGCCTAGCGACCACCGGGAGGACCGCCCTGGAACCACGGATCCATCCCCGCCCTCGGATGCCATCGAGGAGCACCGTTCACCGGCGAAGATCGCCGGAGCCCCCGCCTCGGCTCGGACAGAGGAGGAAGAAGGCGGGGGACTAGTCAAACCTGACCAGTGGGCCCGCTGGACCCACTGTCAGTGACCCAGCCCCGCCACCACGTGTTTAAGTGGAGGCGTATTTCGCAAAATACGTTTTCGCTAAACAGAAAGCGTAAGCCCCTCCGAAACGTTTTCTTTTTCTGTTTTTTTTAAAACAGAACTTTGACTAAACTTTGACCGGCTATATCTTTTTAAATACAACTCCAAATGAATTAATTCTTTTTCCTACCTCTCTCAAATTTCATCTAGTTTATTTTAAGATTTATTTCAAAAATATTTAGGACAACTTTTTGTACTGTTTTTGAAATATATGTTATTTGGATTTTTTTCAAAATAGGAAATGGAGAGAGAAGAAAACTTTCAAAAGTTTTAGAATGCACCCTTCCTCTCCACAACCTGAAGGCAAGCATTCTGAACCTTGGCATGATATTTTTGGGTGTTGTTTGATACGGTTACAACACCACCTTGACATGGAGCATTCGTTATTTTATGTGACGATACGATCATACGCGTGAGTGCGTAATGAGATTCTTTGCTGTTAGAAATGGATATGCTGGTGATAGTGATCATCCTCGTGAGCTTTTCATGCATACCGGAAGGAAGCCGGGAAAGTCGCTGTCTTGGGTAGACACGAGCTTGTCCCTAGTTCCTCGTCGAGACGAGTGTGTCCGGTATAGCATGATGAGGTATGATGAGCGGTGATTCTGTCTGTTAGTTGGAATATTATTGTTATGCTAATCATACAGGGAATACTAGGACCTCCTGAGTCGGCCATAGATCGAGTATTGTTCCAGTAAACCCCATACTTGTTTCGTACTACCACTTGTCCCTGCCGCAGGTAGGGTACGGTTCAGTAAGTTGTCAACCCCTTCCAAGCACACACCGTACAGAGAGGTCATGGTGGAAGATACCGGCTGCATCCGGTAGGCATGCCACCTGGTCCGGGGGCATGGGTGTTTTCGGTTGGGACCGAGAGGGGGGCACCCCTTAGAGCGCGCGATATAAATTTGATCCCATGCTACGCGAGGTTGTAGCCTCCCCACTTAGAGTTTTGCTTAACAGGTGTCGTGGGTGATTCCAGACACCGGTAAGTTAGGCTGGTGTGTGCGGTCAGGTGTGTTTTCAATTAAAAGACCGTAGACGGAATTAGTCCCGATGGACTAAATAAATCCGTTACTCGTGGGTAAAGAGTACACCCTCTGCAGAGGTTAAATCTATTCGGATAGCCACGTCCATGGGTAAGGACTGCAGTCTGAGATGGGTTTAGTGTCGGTCATAGTGTCGGTCTTCGGAGGAGAAACGGCTAAACCAGAACATTGATTATGACCTGTGACATATGAGGATTATGATTATTGTGGACTAACCATTTACATTATTTGAATTATTGAGTATCCCTGGGACGGTTCTACCTCCTGGATACTCACTGCGATTATTCTCTTATAAGCCCTTTATGTGGTGTCGCTCAGACGCCCGACTGTGGCATGCTTGTTATTTCTTTTATTTATAAGCCCTTTATGTGATGTCGCATAGACGCCCGACTGTAGCATGCTTGTTATTTCTATTATTTATAAGCCCTTTATGTGGTGTCGCTCAGACGCCCGACTATGGCATACTTGTTATTTCTATTATTTATAAGCCCTTTATGTGGTGTCGCATAGACGCCCGACTGTGGCATGCTTGTTATTTCTTTTATTTATAAGCCCTTTATGTGGTGTCGCTCAGACGCCCGACTGAGGCATGATTTATTTTATTTTCCTTTCGAGGCGTCGCTTCAGACACTCGATCGGTGCATTCTATTTCTACTCCCGTATTGCATATTCATATTTTTCTTGAACAACCTGCATGCGTGCATCTTGAATTTTGTGACTGATGTTATGATCATGGAATATTTCGGAGCATGATTATCCATTGTTATATTATACCCGTGTTCATAATGTTTGCGAGTACATTCAAACGTACTCACTGGCTTGTCCCTGGCTATTGTCTTGGCCAGATTTCTTGCGTGGAGAGGAGCGTCGCGACGACAGCCCCGGAACCCATGCAAAGGTGATAGCAGCCTCGCGAAGATAGGAGTTATCCTGGTCAGCTGTTCTTGTGGGAAATGGAGTCCCATAGACGCAGATGAACCACAACCCGCTTCCGCCATCAACCACTAGAAACCAATTGTTGTACTCAGAGGCCACAATGGTCTTGTACTACATATTTTGTACTTTGCTTGGAATTTCTGTATCAAGTCGGTGCCTCATCAGCTAACAGTAATCCTGGGGCTGGTGAGCACAAAGGGCCATTTTCTGGGAAATTAATATCCCGAAAACCGGTCCTGACACTACTAGAAGATGTGCTATGGAGTGTACTTTGCCGCCAAGAAGCTGAAGCCCTACTTTCAAGAGCATCCCATCACGGTTTTATGCACTGCCCCGCTTGCCGAGATCATAAGCAGCCGGGATGCATCCGGCCGGGTGGCTAAGTGGGCCATTGTGCTGGCTCCTTACACGATCTTCTACCAGCCCCGCACCGCCATCAAGTCCCAATCATTGGCCGACTTCCTTGTCGACTGGGCCGAGACCCAGTACCTACTGCCGGCTCCCGACTCCACTCATTGGCGGATGCACTTCGATGGATCCAAGATGCGCACCGGCTTGGGAGCCGGCATTGTCCTCACCTCTCCCAAGGGCGACAAACTCAGATACACACTGCAAATTCATTTTGCCGCCTCCAACAATGTGGCCGAGTACGAGGCGCTCATACACGGGCTCCGGCTAGCCAAAGAACTCGGCATACGCCGGATCTTGTGCTATGGCGACTCAGATTTGGTAGTCCAGCAGTCATCCGGCAACTGGGACGCCAAGGACGCAAATCAGCGGATACTTTGAAGGATGCGAGTTCCTCCACGGGCCGACAACGAGCAAGCAGATGCCTTGGCACGGATCGGCTCCACCCACAAGCTATACCAACCGGCGTCTCTCTCCAACGCCTCCTCAAACCATCTGTCAAGCCGTCTCCAGAATCCGACTCCATCTTCGTATCGCCTGCCCCTGATGCAGTCGGATCCGACTTGGGGAACCCAGCAGGTGGCTCGGGGACTTCGACAGGCGGCCCGGGGACTGCTATAGTCGCACCCGGCTCGGGGACTTCAGAACCCGGCCCGGGGACTGCAACGACACAACAGGCGGTGGCCGACTCCGACTCTTCACCACCCAACCCACCCACCCGGGTCACAGTAGCCGTATTGACAATAGAAGAAGTCACAGCTCCATCATGGGCCCAGCCCATCCTCAACTTCCTAGTAAATAGAGAGCTGCCGACTGATGAGATCTCGGCAAGACTAGTTCAACGCCGAGCCGGAGCATACACAATAATAAACAGAGAACTCGTTAAGCGTAGCGTCACTGGAGTCTTCCAGCGCTGCGTCGAGCCAGAGAAGGGCATAGCAATCCTCAAGGATATCCACCAAGGCGAATGCGGCCACCACGCGGCCTCAAGATCACTTGTCGCCAAAGCTTTCCGCCATGGTTTCTTCTGGCCGACTGCTTTGGAAGACGCCAAGGAATTAGTCAAATGCTGCAAAGGGTGCCAAGTCTTCAGCTCCAAGCAACACCTGCCGGCTTCTGCACTCAAGACCATCCCCCTCGCCTGGCCCTTTGCCGTCTGGGGGCTGGACATGGTGGGCCCATTCAAGACGGCACGCGGTGGCATGACACATCTGCTTGTCGCCGTGGACAAATTCACCAAGTGGATTGAAGCGAAGCCAATCAAGAAGCTGAACGGGCCGACTGCCGTGACATTCATCGCAGATATCACCACCCGGTATGGTATACCACACAGCATCATCACCGACAACGGCACGAATTTTGCCAAGGGAGCACTGGCACGTTTCTGCGTGACACGGGGCATCCGACTGGACTTAGCGTCCGTTGCCCACCCGCAGTCAAACGGCCAGGTCGAGCGAGCAAACGGCCTCATCCTCTCCGGCATCAAGCCCCGACTGGACGTACCACTGGAGCGTTCGGTCGGCTGTTGGCTCGATGAGCTGCCGGCTGTCCTCCGGAGTCTGCGTACTACCCCGAACAAGTCAACCGGCTTCACTCCTTTCTTCCTTGTATATGGTGCTGAGGCCGTCATCCCAACTGACATCGAGTTCGACTCGCCTCGGGTCACCATGTACATGGAGGCGGAGGCCAAGGAAGCGCGAGAAGACGGTGTCGACCTGCTGGAAGAGGGCCGGCTGTTAGCACTCAGCCGGTCTGCCATCTACCAGCAGGGTTTGCGCCGTTACCACAACCGGAAGGTCAAGCCAAGATCCTTCCAAGAAGGTGATCTTGTGCTCCGGCTGATCCAGCGAACAGCCGGCCAGCACAAGCTCTCGGCCCCTTGGGAAGGCCCATTCGTCATCAGCAAGGCCCTAGGCAACGACTCCTACTACCTGATCGACGCACAGAAGCCGAAGGCACGCAAGAGAGATGATTCCGGCAAGGAGTCGGAACGATCATGGAACGCCAATCTCCTGAGAATATTTTACAGCTAAAAGCAGTATGTATCACGCTACCTTTTGTATTAAGTACAAGACAACGGGGCCCCCGAGGCGCACTCGGGGACTACCCTCTTTTATCTATGAATGACGAGTGTCATACCTATGAATGTACTATTACATTTGATTTTCTATCTGGCATCGGGTTCGACCAGTCGGCCCGGGGACTTGCCGCCTTGAGTTATATTAAAGTTCTACCTGCAGTCAGACAAGTAGTGTGCCGGCACCCGAGCCCTCTCTTATTGAAAGTCGCAGCTCGAAGAACCGACTGTCCGACTGGCAAGAGCCAAAGGCAGGAAAGGATGCCCACACGAAAAACGGCTAAGGACTAATGAACCTATATAACACAAGCCGGCCTCCCACCACACCTACCGGCTGTCAGAACAGCCGGCTGGCCGACTTCCCATTCACTTTGCTACAATCCAAGAAAGCTAGAGTATTTGCCCTCCCAACCGGCCAAGCACTTCTCCAGCCACAGACTGCAGAGCAGCTGTCCGGCTGGGAAGGCGGCGACCAAGGGAGGGCGGCAAAGGAAACAGCCAAAGGATAAAAAAGCAAGAACAATGGGAAGCCAAACACACGCATGATTATATTTACACAAAAGGCCTTCAACAGGCCGGCAGTCAACATAATTTGAATACACCCCCAGTGGGTGGAACTGCGCAAACTTAACAAAACATTGTTCGAAGAGCAATAAACAGGAAAGCAAAGGCGGCGGATCAGGCTAAGGGCGCAACAGGCGAGCCGGGCTGGTCGGTGGAGACGGCAGTACCGGCTGGAGGAGTGGCCGGCTGGCGAGTCTCGGCTTGATCATCGCCGGCTGCAGGTGGCGCGCTCGCACGTGCCTCGTTGCTGGAGGCACGATCAAGTTGAGGCTGGCCGGTTGCTCCACCGTCTGGCACGGCGTCTTCACCATCCTCTCCCTCCTCCTCTTCGCCCTCGTCGCTGGAGTCGATCTCCTCCGCCGAGTCCTCACCATCCGTCGGGTTCAGCCTGAACCACTCCTTCGGCTGAGCAATGCCGTTATCATCCACCTCAGGAGCAAAGGCACTGGTGTCGGTGTAGTCGGCGATTGCCAAGGCGCGATGGATGATAGCCGGCCGCACCGCCTCCAACTCCTCGTCGGCCTCCTGCCGCCAGGTGGCCAGCTGGTCCAAGCTCAACTCGGGATACCAGGCTTTGACGAACTCCAGCGTTCGCCTGGCGCCTGACCGAGCTGCAGAAGCCTTCCAGTCCTCGAAGCGGCCAACCGCTACCTCCAGCCAGTCGGCAGTCCGACTGGGGGTACGGGGAATCGCCTCGCTGGGCCAGAGGGTGGCCAGCACTTGTGCCCCAACGCGCTGAAGATGGTGGAGCATGCGGTGAGCCGGCTGGAGGCGGGCTTGGATCGCCAGAAGCTGCTCCTCAAGCGACCGACGAGCATTCGGCGCGATCTCCACACCGGCTTGCCTTCGTGCCTCGCAGTGGGCCTCGACGACCTGGTTGGCGGCGGTAGAGTAACCAGGGAAGTACTCTGCATAAGAAAGAAAGGAAAAGAAAAAACACAAAGTCAGATAATGGACCAAATGGCAAGCGGCAAGCAAGAAATGAAGAAGAAGGCGGCCTACCGTCAACCAAGTCTTCGATCTGGCCGTAGCCGCTGATCAGCGACTGCCTTGCCTCAGCCCAGCTCGCCGCCTCGGTCTCGTACTCGGCCTGGAGGGCGGCCTCGCTGTCCTGCACCGCCTTCAGGGCCGCCTTGTGGCTCTCCTCCTGGTCGGCCAGCCTCTTGACCAAGCGGTCATGCTCCTGAACCAAGGCGTCAAACTCGGCTTCCTTGGCGCGAAGGGTGGTCTGGGTCCCACCCAGCTGCTCCCTCAGGTTGGCATTGGCCTCTGCAGATATGGCAAAGAAGAAAAAAGCAATAAGAAAGAAGTCGCCAGGAAAGATCCGACCCGACTGCTCAGCAGTCGACCCGAATCTCGGGGACTACACCCAGTGGGTGCGCTGACGCGCCCCCACGTGAGATAAAAGATGAAGCACTTACTCCGGCTCTCAGTTAGATCAGCAGTCTTCTGGGTCAGCTCCCGAGCCTGGGAATTGAAGGCAGCTGCACGGAGGTTGTGGTAGTCCTGCAAGTCCGACAGAGAAGCGAACAAGAGCAAGATAAGCAATCAAAGTCTACTAAGAAGTTCCAAGCCGCCTGCTCAGCAGCCGACTCGGAACTCGGGGACTACACCCAGTGGGTGCGCTGACGCGCCCCCACAGAAGAAATCAAGATCAAGAAACAAAAAAGCGGGAAGACTCACCCGAATGGCCGCCCGTGTCGCGAGGAACTCTTCATTGTACTGCCTCAGCACGGCGGCCTGGGACTGAAGCCGGTTCCGGACTTCTCGCTCCGCCACGTTCACCACGGCCGTCCCACCACCCGGCGTCCACCCTGAGCTGGCGCTGGCTGTCTCCAAATCCTGGGTTGACGAGCTAGAGCCCGCGGCCTTCTGCGGGTCCAGCGCCGAAGTCGCCTTCCCCGCGCGCTGGCGTGATGACGACTGGACCACCAAGTCCGTCCTCGCAGCCGGCTCACCTCCAGCCGGCCGCACGGGCGGTGCGTCAAGCCGGCTGCCTCGGTCCGCCCCAGTCGGCGATGGCGGTGCCGCCTCCCTCTCCCGGACGACGACGTCGTCCTCCTCCCTCTCCATCCCCGGCAGGTCGCCACCGGCTTCCTCCGGCGGGGGCTCCGGGATCTCGGGCGCCACGACACGCAGGGGGTGACAAGCAAGGCCCCTGCCGTTGCCGCTGCGGCTGCAGCCTCCGCCTGAGCCTTGGCCGCCGCGTCGGCTTGTGCCTTCGCCGACTCCTCCGCCATCTCCTGCGCCGCCTTGGCAGCTGCCGCCCTCAGCTCCTCCACCTCCCGCTCCTCCTGCGCCTCCCGCGCGTTCCTCTCCGTTGCCGCTTGAAGCTCGGCACGGGGGTCCATGCGATGGGTGCTTGCGGATCCTCCTGCCGATCCAACCACGGAGGCGGCAGCGATCCGCTCAAGAGAGAGCGGAGCCATGTTTGATAAGATAAGACAAGGATTCAGAAATCGACAAGAAAAGAAGAAGGAATATGCAAGAGAATCGACACTTACGCCGAAACCGTTTGCGGCTGCTTCACCACCTTGCGGAAGCGGGCCGCCTTCGCGGCCGCCTCATCCCGCCTGGTCGCCGCCGCCCCGCTCTTGGGCTTCTTCGGCCGACTGCCGAACAAGCCCGACGTGGCCCGGCGCTTTTGCGCGCCGCCTCGAGCAGGCGGCGCGGCGGATGAACCCGCGCCATGGTCGGACGCCGGCTGGCGGCGCGGGACGATTTCCGCCTCGTCGTCATCCGGCCAGTCGTCGAAGCTGGCTCCAAGCCTGGAGCCGCCTGCTTCGCCGCCTCCTGCCTCGGTGTTATCGTCCATGGAGGCCGCCCCCAAGTCGGCGTCCTCCAAGTCATGCTCCGCCCGGTCAGGGATAAATTGGTGATCCGCCCCCGCTGACCCGGCCGCAGGGTGAAGGAGAGGGCTCTGCCAAGACGTGCCGACTGGTCACAGTCGGCCAAGAAAAACTTGGTGACGAAACTAAAAAAGAGAAGATAAAGAAAGCATACCATAGGCGGGGGATTGGCACAGGAGTACAACTCCTTGCCAAACTGCCACTCTGCGGAGAGCTTGCAGTTCGCGAGATAGTTCACCATGTGAGCCACCTCGTCATGAGGCATCTCCTTGGTGCACATCCGACTCGGATCGAGTTGGCCGCTCATTTGACAGATCAAATGAGGGCGGCCTTGAAGTGGGAGCACCCGACGCACCACGAAGGCGGCCAGCAGGTCGGGCCCAGTCAGGCCCTCCGACTGGATCATTACCCGGAGTCGGGCGACGGCGGCGGCTCCAGCCGGCAACGGCGTCCTGGCCCAATAGGACCACTGGGGCCGCCTCCCAGCCGGCAGGCCGGCTACGTAAGCCGGCAATTGACGTAGTCGCCTTGCGGGGCGACGTTCTTCACGTAGAAGTACGATTTCTGCCAAAGCTTCACCGACTGGATCAGCGTGATGACAGGGAAGGGGTTGTCGGCTGCCGGCCTCCGCACCGCGATGAAGGCGCCGCTCTGAGCCGGCACGCCCTGCACGCGGGTGCCCAGCTTGGATTGGAAGAATTCCCCCCAGAGCTCAAGGGTGGGAAGGACGCCGAGGAAGCCCTCGCACAGAGTGACGAAGGCGGCCAGCAGCACCACCGTGTTTGGAGTGAGGTGGTGCGGCTGGAGCTGGTAGAATTCGAGGAAGGAGCGGAAGAAGGCACTCGCGGGCAGGCCGAGGCCGCGCAGGAAGTGCGAGCGGAAGATTACCCGCTCGCCTTCCTCTGGCGCCGGCGAGATCTCCTTCTTCGGCGCAAGACGGACCCGCACCTGGTCCTCGCCGGGCAGCCGCCACGTCTTGCGAAGGAAGTCGATGTGGTCCGCGTGGACGTTGGAGCCATCCCAGTCTCCGCGGTGCTGCATGACGGCCAGAAGCTGACGAGAAAGGGCGCGGCGACGGCGAAACCACGGCCCCACGGCGGCGAAGCTGCGGGGTAGCGCGAAGACTAGAGGGATGGCGCGGCGGCGAAGGGCTGCTGCGGCGGAGAAGGAAAGGAAGAAAATGGCGGAGCGAGGGTGAGCGTGCGAGCGCCTGCCGCTCCCCCTCCTCCCCCTACTTATAGCCTCGTGCGGCGAAGCCGAGGAGGCGAGGCGTGGGGGGAACGTGGGATTAACTGCGCCCACTCCCCCACGTCCCGCGATTATTGCGTCCTAACGACGTCAAGAAACTGCCGCCGGAAGGCGCGCGGCCCGCTTTGGGCCACAGAGAATCCGCGCCTAGGCCTAGGCGTGGGAGTTGTGGGCCCCGGCCTGCGGCGACATCCCATCGCGCGCGTGGGCTGGCAGGCTTTTTTCAGCCGGGGGGTGCCACGTGGCGCGCGGGCGGCGAGCGGCCGGCCCACAACCCGGCGCGCGCACCAGCCGACTCCCGCCTTCAGACTTCAAATCTCGCCAAGACGGCGCACCCAACCGAAGCCGACTCCTAGCTACTGGCTCTTCAAGATAGGAAGCTGACCGAGCTTCTCGTCCTCTTCTCAGCCTCGAAGCCCAACCAGCTTCGGGGACTACTGTTGGAGTAAATGGCCACGGGTAGCCTAACCGACTCCCCCTGGCTCTTTGAAAAATTATCAAGCCGATCGGGCCTTCAAGCATCCAAAACACAGGGCCGCCTTCCCCTGGTCGACTATCTCACAGGCCGACTACCGGAAGGCGACCCGACCTCGAAAAACCTTCCCGAAGATAACCATAAGCTGGCCGACTCCCAGAAGCCGGCCATAAGAAGACCGACTCCCAGAAGCCGGCCACAAGAAGACCGACTCCCAGAAGCCGGCCGCAAGAAGACCGACTCCTGGAAGCCGGCCAAGGCTGCGCCCTCAAGGGCTGCACCCACATAACGGTGATGAGATGGGGCGTGGCCACATTACAGCCTGCCACCCCCGAATCCCGAAGCACGCATGGCCACAGTGCGCCGTACGGGTCAGCCATCCCCCGTCCGGCGCGGCACTGTTGCCATGTTGACCATGACGCCACCCACGACAGGCGCCAGTACGGCCCGCGGGCGGCGGGCCCCTTTAGCCAGAGAGATGCTTGAAGGCGGCCAGGCCTCCCCTAGTAGGCCTGGGGAGTAGCCGGCTACCTCCCTCCTTCAAAGTATGTGCATCATTAAGGAGACAAGACGAGGTAAGGCTACAGTGAGAGCCCGCCAGGCGGCGGCACTGTAGACATGCTTACCTCGACAAAGCCCTCGTCATCAGGGGCGAGGCAACAGTAACCAGCCACCGACAAGGACCCCAAACGGTGGGGCCGGCCTATCGACCAAGAGGCCAGCAGCCGGCGGGACCCACCAGTCGGCGGCCCCAACGGTCGGCAGAGAAGCCGGCGGACACAGACACTGACGGCTGGGACCCGCGCCCAGCCGGATTACCATTGTATCCCTGGGGGGTAGGCCTATATAAACCCCCAGGGCACCCATGCAAAGGGTTGATCTCTGAGATAGTTTTACACACCACGTAGAGAGAAGAGGAGAGCTAGCCTTGCCTTTCTTCTTCCTCTAGCCAAACAGCTCAAGGAGCACTTGTAGCTACTTGTGTTGATCTAGTGATCATGCGGAGACCCCGCAGAGCAGGACTAGGGGTGTTATCTCCACGGAGAGCCCCGAACCTGGGTAAGATCCGCCGGCGTGCATGTCTTCGCCTTATCCCGTTTCCAGGCACCGGCGATGTCTTACTGGCTCCCACAATGATAAGCCACCCGTTGGCATATGTCGCACCTACCACCCGACAAGACTCTTCGAAAAATGGAAATAGACAAAAGCCGCATTGAGCAAAGCAGCACGACCTTCAGAGGAATCATCCCTAGTCGGGAGGCACGATGCGCTGGGAATATCACACTAGATGTGGTATTCGGCACGCCGGAGAATTATAGGTCCGAAGAAATCACATTCCAAGTGGCCCCGTTCAATAGCGGATATCACGCCCTTCTAGGGCGGGAGGCATTCACGATCTTCCAAGCTATACCCCATTACGGGTACATGAAGCTCAAAATGCCCGGGCCCAACGGAATCATCACTCTAGCTAGTGATCCGGACATAGCACTCCGCGCCGAAAATAAAACAGCCGCACTGGCCCTCGAGGCGTTATCCGAGGCCCTCGCGGCCGAGGAATTAACTATGCTACGCTCCACAATGGATAGGGATGACGTGATACTCGACAAAAGATCCAAGTCCACCTCTTTTAAACCAGCGGATGAAATAGTCAAATTCCAAGTCCATCCAACGGACCCTACAAAAACAGCATCCATCGGGGCACAGTTAAACCCCACAGTAGACGCCGCGCTACGGGAATTCTTGCGCACGAATTGGGACATCTTCGCCAGGCATCCTTCAGATATGTCAGGAATCCCACGCAGGCTGGCCAAGCATAGCCTTAACATCCTAAAGGGATTCAAGCCGGTCAAGCAAACTCTTCGGCGCTTCTCCGAGCCTAAGCAACAAGCCATGGGAGAGGAGCTAGCTAAGTTACTGGAGGCCAGATTCATCCAAGAAATAAAACATCCGGACTGGCTAGCAAACCTGGTGATGGTACCAAAGAAGGACAAATCCTGGCGCCTATGCGTCGACTTCAAGGACCTTAACAAGGCTTGCCCAAAGGATCCCTTCCACCTCCCCCGCATCGATCAAATTATCGATGCTACCGCAGGACATGACTCATTGTGTTTCCTCGACGCATACTCCGGATACCATCAAATTAAGATGGCGGAGTCCGATCAAGCCGCAACGGCATTTATCACTCCATACGGCCCCTTCTGTTTTAACACGATGCCTTTCGGGCTCAAAAACGCCGGTGCAACCTATCAACGCATGATTCAGACATGTTTGGAGACACAGATCGGCAAAACAGTGGAGGCATACGTAGACGATGTGGTCATTAAAACCAGACACGTCGAATCCTTAATAGACGACTTGAGGCTCACGTTCGACAATCTCCGAACATACGACATCAAGCTCAATCCGGAAAAATGCGTTTTCGGCGTGCCCGCCGGAAAACTCTTGGGCTTCATCGTCTCCAGCAGAGGAATCGAAGCAAATCCGGCTAAAATCCGAGCTCTGTCACAGTTGGCTATCCCAACAAACCTCAAGCAAATCCAGAAACTAACTGGATGCGTGGCTGCCTTAAGCCGCTTTATCTCCCGATTAGGAGAAAAGGCCGGATTGGAAGAAATAAAAGCCATCCTGGCCACCAACCCAATCTTGGCCGTGCCAAATGTCAGCGAACCAATGCTATTATATATAGCGGCAACTCACCAAGTTGTAAGCGCAGTGCTCGTCGTCGAACGAGAGACGGACGGACATAAGTTCCCACTTCAAAAGCCGGTATACTATGTATCCACTATCCTCACTCCATGCAAATCACGGTACCCACATTATCAAAAGATAGCATACGCGGTCTTCATGGCATCCCGGAAACTACGACACTACTTTCAAGAGTGTTCAATCACGGTGGCCTCTGAAGTACCACTCAATGACATAATAAACAACCGCGACGCCACGGGCCGGATTGCTAAATGGGCTATTGAGCTCCTCCCGTTTGACATAATATACAAACCACGGCGAGCCATTAAGTCACAAGTACTGGCTGATTTTGTCGCCGAATGGACAGAAGCCGAACTGCCTAAAGAGTACGGCGCGTACTCCAATTGGATCATGCACTTTGACGGCTCCAAAATGCTGGCGGGTCTGGGGGCTGGTGTCGTCCTGACATCCCCCACCGGATATACAGTCCAGTACGTACTCCAAATACTATACATAGACTCCAACAACGCAGCAGAATATGAGGCACTATTACACGGTCTCCGGATGGCAGTCTCCATGGGCATTCAACGCCTAGAGGTGCGTGGGGATTCGAACCTTGCAATATCTCAAATAAATGGAGACTTCGACGCCAGGGATCCAAAAATGGCAGCTTATCGCAACGCCGTCCTCAAAATGTCAGCTCGGTTCGAGGGGCTTGAATTCCACCATGTGCTCCGGGAAAACAATTAGGCGGCAGATATCCTTGCCTACATCGGCGCTAAGCGTGACCCGGTCCCACCTAATATCTTCTTGGAAAGGCTGTTAAGCCATCCGTGGTATGGGAAGGAGAGACCGATAACAATAGTCCGGACCCGGCCACAACACCAGATGCTGAACACTCTGACATAATCGGAGGCTCTGCCACCGAAATAACACCTTCCGCCCACGTAACAATGGTTGTCATCGCCCCGTGGACAGAACCATTCCTGGCCTACCTAACTAGGCAGGAACTACCCAAGGACCCAAATGAGGCACGCTGCATTGTGCGGCGGTCTAAAGCCTACAAGGTCCACGAGGGAGAGCTTTATAAGAAAAGCGCTACCGGAATCCTTCAAAGGTGCATCTCCGAAGAGGAAGGGCGGCAACTTTTGGCAGAAATTCATGCTGGACTTGGCGGACACCACGCCGTAGCTCGGGCCCTTGTAAGCAAGGCCTTCCGTACAGGTTTCTACTGGCTGACGGCCCGAGCCGACGCACAGGACCTCGTTCAACATTGTGTCGGTTGCCAGATTTTTGCAAACCAAAGCCATATGCTGCCTACCGCTCTCCAAACAATCCCCATTACTTGGCCCTTTGCGGTCTGGGGGCTTGACATGGTCGAACCCCTCAAAGGGGGAAGCCATAAGAAAAAATACTTATTGGTCATGGTGGATAAATTCACCAAATGGATAGAAGCCAAACCAGTTAAAACGGCCGAATCCGGACCAGTGATAGACTTCATATCCGGGGTTGTACATCGTTACGGCGTCCCCCACAGCATCATCACCGATAACGGCTCGAACTTTACAGCCGATGAGGTAAAACTTTGGTGCAGCAACATGGGCATTAAGCTCGATTATGCTTCTGTCTATCACCCGCAAACTAACGGTCAAGTCGAGCGAGCAAACGGTCTTATCATGAGCGGCATTAAACCCAGATTAGTGCGATCCTTGAAGGAATCCGATATGCACTGGGTAGAGGAGCTCGACTCCGTACTATGGGGGCTGCAGCCCACGCCGAATCGCACTACCGGATACACACCGTTTTTTATGGTGTACGGCGCAGAGGCGGTACTGCCCTGCGGCATAATTCATGACTCACCTCGAGTGCACATGTATGAAGAGAAAGAGGCCGAGCTTGATCGGCAGGACAGTTTGGACGCCCTGGAAGAGGAGCGTGACGTGGCAAAAGCCCGTTCCGCATTCTATCAGCAACAGGCTCGAAGGTACCAAAGCAGAGAAGTACGGGCCAAAACTTATAACGTTGGCGAACTCTTTCTACGCCTACCGGAGAAGAAAAAGAACAAGCTCAAGCCCAAATGGGAGGGTCCCTTCATTATTGACCAAGTTCTGACCGGGGGAGCGTACCGTCTGCGGGATGCGTCGGACAATCGACTCGAGCCAAACCCATGGAACGCAGCCAGACTCCCAAGGTTCTACGCCTAGTGCCGAACTCTATGTTCGTCTCCTTACCTCCGTCAATTTTTTACATACCCGTTATCTGTCTTTTATTTCTTTCTTTCTTCCCTTTTTTCTTCAAGGCCTTAAAAGGCTAAATTGTGTCGTGACTACACAATCTTGACGCGCTAGTCGCGCTCATTATACCTGGGGGCTTCTTATAAAGAATCTTAATATAACTATTTTCCGGGCTTTATGCCCCACACATGTGTTATTCTTCCACATGTACCTTTTTCGCCATTATATGCATCGATATGACTTAAGTTTTGGCCAAGTTGGGTTGCCTGGCTCTTGTGTTTATGCCCTACGTTCCCGTTAATTCGGCTAGGGCATAAGGGGAGCACCTCTGCGATTGTTACTGCCGGGTCAGCCGGATGTGTACCTCAGACTAGGTGAAGCCGAAAGCTAGCGTTCTTAAGGGAATACTCGTTCGGTGAACAAAAGATGACCTTTATTTATTGTAATACATGCCCCCAGATGTTTATATCCGCGTCTCTCTTTGCAGCTCGGACATGCACATTAGGGCATGCGTACCCAGGGAAAGGAACCCTTAACGGAACTATTATCCCTGGAAGATGTTTCTTACTATCCCTGTAATATAACATAGCTAGTTGGGTACTTGTCTGTTCAAGCACTTATGACCCCTACGCCTGGTTTCCACGCGTACCTCGGTTTTTTCATAACTGAGCGGGTATTCGGATACACTCCGGATTGTCGGGTCCAGAGGTCGAAGCGAAAAGGTCCGCCATGATAAATGATTTACAATCCGGCTAGGGACAATACATGTCACTTGAAGTACACAGTCACTTAGACTGACTAAATTCTTCTTCTATACCATCCAACAGGCTGTCTAGCCTACAATCCTGTTGGGAATACTTTGCGGCTAATTCTACTTGGTCATACACCAAACTAACGGAGATCTCTTTCCCATCGGGCCCCATAGGTCCGACCTCGGCCATGTGGTTCGGGTCAGCCTTGGTATATCGCGTCTTCACCATGGCCCAGGCTTCCCTTGCACCTTGTTGGCAGGCTGATATCTTCCATAATCGGAAGCACCGCCGCGCTCCCTGGAGCTTTTCGACAAGCTCTCTCATGCCTCCTGGCAGGGAGGCGGACGGCCACAAGGCTTGGGCAATGCCCTGCATCACCTGCCGTACTTGTTCGTGCAGTTGTGAGAGCTCTGGCATAAGATCGCCTGTAGACCCGGGAATCTCCTCCGCGGGACGACCCGTCAGCATACCTATAGATATAATTCTGTCAGCCAGTTTCTTCGTCAAACTCTTTCAAAGTTCGTTCAAAGCACTTACTAAAAATGCCGCGTCGAAGCCGCTTATTCTCCTTTACTGAGTCAGCAAGCTGGGCTCGAACATCTTTCAGTTCAACGCCCAGCCGGGTATTGGCGTCTTGGAGATCGTTTTTCTCCCGCCTAACCTGCGTAAGCACGCGCTCGCCAGCCTTTAGCTGTCGTTGAGCATGTTGCTCATTCCCTCGCACGACCTCCGGATTCACTCCGGGATCATCTGCAGAATCTATTATTAGATTTGCGGACATGCCGAATACTAACTGGTACATGTCATTCTTTTCAATAGAAACAAGTATTACCAGTAGGGGCCTTCTCGGACTCCTTGATTGCGGCAACTGCGGCCCATAGCTGGGCTTTGCACTCCTCCAGCTCTTGAGACAACTGGGTATTCTTGTCAGTAAGAACCTATGAAAACAATGATCCTTAAATCAGTTGTGCCAACTGTTTCAAGTCTCAGGGGCTACTGATATACATAATTATTAGATTTTCTTACCCGTATATCCTTTACATACTGGTCCGTGGCTCCGGCAAGACCATTTTGAGCAGCTCGGATGTATGCGTCTCCTGAGTTGAAGGCATCGAACGCCTCCTGGGAGAAACAAGCGTCGCGGAGTACGGCCCGGCGACACCTGTGATTCATGGCACTCTCCACTTCGGAATTCGTAGCCGACAGCCTATCTGCATCCTCTGTAGGAGGAACATCCGGCGTTCGCCCTTTGTTAGCGTCCGCCTCTAAGTACGGCTCTGGAGCTCGGTTGGAGGAGGCATGGCCGGCAGGCTCTCCGGATACAGTCCGGCGAGCGTTTTTCCTACTAGGAAACATGGGCATCATTATATTTTAAAAGACGGCAACCACGGAGCGGGGTTCTTTCTCATACCTCTGCGACGGCATCTCAGTCCTGACCGCCTTCCTTTTAAGCCTACCCGGCTTCGATTCCCCTTGTTGGAGAGTCACTGCGGGTTCGGCATGGCGTCCCGAAGGCCTTCCCTGTAAGACACCATATGTGTGCGGTAGGTGAAGTGCAGAAAAAGGGATCCTTCTCGGAAGTTGGGACTCCGGTTTTACTTACATGCAACACAGGGAGTAGCCCAGGATAATCGGCTATGATGGCCACCATGGCGCCGTCGTAGCTTAATTGATAAAACGTCCTGTCAATAAGCTCCACAAATGTGTCCGGATCTTCTTCGAGTCCGGGGTCGAGGGCCCGGTCAGGGTCCTCTGGTTGTGGAGGCGGGCTGTGGACCTCCCTCACAGCTTTTCGCAGTTCCTGCTATGAAATGGCAAGGTAAATACTTATGACGAAGGATGTGGGAAGGTTTAGAGTGAAAAGTAGCAGCTCACCCAGCTTGGGGGTTGTACATGGAGAACCCATCCCATGGCTTAATGCGGATGAACTCCTCTTCCTCTCCTTTATATAAATCGGACAATATTTTCGCTAGAGCAGCGACTGAGTCCGGTCCCTTGCGACCGCAGCGGGTAGCATCGTCTTCGCCATTGAAGTGCCACATGGGTTGTCCCCGATATTGAAGTGGCTGCACCCCCCGCATTATACATATTGACATAACCTCAATTATTGTCAATCCTGATTGGGCCAGCGTCTTTATCCGGCCCATCAGGTAAAGGACTTCCCCGTTATCTTCCTCCTGGGGGCTCCGGGGGTGCCAGCTGCGGCGTTTCTTCAAGGGAGCATTGAGGCACATCCGAATAGGTTCCGGAAGGGGGACGTCCTCCATATAAAACCACTCCGAAGGCCAGTCTTCGGATGTCTTCTTCGGAGTACCGGAGAAATATCCGGTCCCGGCGATGCACCATATTTCGACTCCGCCCACTTGATATATTGACCCCTCTTGTGTACGGGGTACGAGGCAGAATAGCCTCTTCCATAGCTCGAAATGAGCTTCGCAGCCCAGGAACAGCTCGCAAAGGGCTACGTAGCCAGCAATGTGTAATATGGAGGCGGGAGTAAAGTTATGCAGCTGGAGGCCGTAGAACTCCAGGAGCCCGCGGAGGAACGGGTGAATTGGAAATCCAAGCCCCCTTAATAAGTAAGGGACGAGGCATACCCGCTCCCCCATGGATGGGTTGGGAAAGCTCTCCGCTTGTTCCCTGCCATTGTAAGTGGCGAGCCCGGCTCGAACGGGGACCATATACGCTGGAGGGAGAAATCCCTGGGTCTGTAACTCTACTAATTAGCTGTGAGGGATGGAACACTTCTTCCAATTGCCGGGCTTAGGGCTACGGGAGCGAGAGGAGGAGATGCGATGGCCGGCCATGTTGAAATGGATTTTTCCGGGCGCGCTCTGATGGATACTCGCTGTGGGGGAATCGTGTGATCTGGATCTTAGAATCCCCGTCTCTTTAATAGACGATTTACTCACATGGCTAGGGTGGCAAATGTAAAAATGCCCTGACTTCTCGCATTCGCTCGACATGTGGAAGGTAGCCATTATTAGGCACGGAAGCCAAGGAGTGCAATATTTATGGGAAGCCGGATACTACTCAGCAGGTACTCGGAATTTGGAGAAGAACCCGCCTTGCAATGCCGAAGACAATCTGTGCGCCGGAGTCATCGTCATTGAAGGCTGGTTTGGGGGCTACTGAGGGAGTCCTGGATTAGGGGGGTCCTCGGACAGCCAGACTATATGCTTTGGCCGGACTGTTGGACTATGAAGATACAAGATTGAAGACTTCGTCCCGTGTCCGGATGGGACTCTCCTTGGCGTGGAAGGCAAGCTTGGCAATACGGATATGTAGATCTCCTCCCTTGTAACCGACTCTGTGTAACCCTAGCCTCCTCCGGTGTCTATATAAACCGGAGGGTTTAATCCGTAGGGCAACAACAATCATACCATAGGCTAGCTTCTAGGGTTTAGCCTCTACGATCTCGTGGTAGATCAACTCTTGTAATACTCATATCATCAAGATCAATCAAGCAGGAAGTAGGGTATTACCTCCATCGAGAGGGCCCGAACCTGGGTAAACATCGTGTCCCCTGCCTCCTGTTACCATCCGCATTAGACGCACAGTTCAGGACCCCCTACCCGAGATCCGCCGGTTTTGACACCGACACCGACCACGACAGAAAATAGAAAGAGAATGAAAAGTCATTCCCTATGCCTCAGTCATAGGTTCTATAAAGTATGCTATGCTGTGTACCAGACCTATTGTGTACCTCACCATGAGTTTGGCAAGAGGGTACAATAGTGATCCAGGAGTGGATCACTTGACAGCGGTCAAAATTATCCTTAGTGGAATAAGGACATGTTTCTCAGTTATGGAAGTGACAAAAAGTTCGTCGTAAAGGGTTACGTTGATGCAAGCTTTGACACTGATCCGAATGACTCTAAGTCTCAATCTGGATACATATTGAAAGTGAGAGCGATTAGCTAGAGTAGCTCCATGCAGAGCATTGTAGACATAGAAAATTTGCAAAATACAGACGGCTCTGAATGTGGCAGACCCGTTGACTAAACTTCTCTCACAAGCAAAACATGATCACTATTTGGGTGTTAATCACATAGCGATGTGAACTATATTATTGACTCTAGTAAGCCCTTTGGGTATTAGTCACATGGAGATGTGAACTAATCACATAAAGATGTGAACTATTGGTGTTAAATCACATGACGACGTGAACTAGATTATTGACTCTAGTGCAAGTGGGAGACTGAAGGAAATATGCCCTAGAGGCAATAATAAAGTTGTTATTTATATTTCCTTATATCATGATAAATGTTTATTATTCATGCTAGAATTGTATTAACTGGAAACTTAGTACATGTGTGAATACATAGACAAAACAGAATGTCCCTAGTATGCCTCTACTTGACAAGCTCGTTAATCAAAGATGGTTAAGTTTCCTGACCATAGACATGTGTTGTCATTTGATGAACGAGATCACCTCATTAGAGAATGATGTGATGGACAAGACCCATCCATTATCTTAGCATTAATGATCGTTTAGTTTTATTGTTATTGCTTTCATCATGACTTATACATGTTCCTCTGACTATGAGATTATGCAACTCCCGAATACCGGAGGAACACCTTGTGTGCTATCAAATGTCACAACGTAACTGGGTGATTATAAAGATGCTCTACGGGTGTCACGACCAGTTTTCCAATAAAACGTTTATTGAGAAACCGATCCCTTTAACGGACCAGTAGAGAAGAATCCTTCTTACTGGTAGACAAATTCTTGATTACAGAAAAAAAACCAGGAGTACTAAATATAATACAAGGTTGAGCGGAGGCTGCTCAACAATTTATTACAAGCACGCCGATATTATACATAAAGGCGGATATGACACAAGGGGGGGTATGGTGGCATAACTACTGACTCGTAATAAAAGTGGGTGTGGATATGTCACGGTGAAGTGGGTGACATGACTCCTAAATCTTACAGCCCATCGAGCGTCGGAGCGTCGGAGTGATGCACATGAGCAGATTAATAGTGCGCACTCCGAAAATAAACTTGCACTGCATGGGAAATAAAAAGGAAGTCGGGCGGTAGTCCTCCCGAAATCCCAATGTAATACTGAAGGCCAATCGAGTGTCTGAAATGACTCCTCGAAAGGGTACAAATAAATTAACAATGCCGCAGTCGGGCGTCAGGGCGACACCTCATAAAGGGCTTATAATGGAATATAAACGACAGTGCGTGCCACAGTCGGACGTCTGAGCGACATCACGAAAAGGGCTTATATCAAAAGTAAATAACGAGAGTGCCACAGTCGGACGTCTGAGCGACATCACATAAAGGGCTTATATCAAAAGTAAATAACAAGAGTGCCACAGTCGGACGTCTGAGCGACATCACATAAAGGGCTTATATCAAAAGTAAATAACGAGAGTTCCACAGTCGGACGTCTGAGCGACATCACATAAAGGGCTTATTTCAAAAGTAAATAACGAGAGTGCCACAGTCGGACATCTGAGCGACATCACATAAAGGGCTTATATCAAAAGTAAATAACGAGAGTGCCACAGTCGGACGTCTGAGCGACATCACATAAAGGGCTTATATTTCATAACTCGACATTCCAGTAGCTCATGAAGTTAAATCATTTCAAGGAAATACTCAGGTACGAAATAATAAAATGGTTAGTCCATCCACAGTAATAACATTCAACCGGGTTTACCACTCAAGCTTGTTTACCGGGAATTTCCGCGGAGACTGACACAGGGACTGACACTGAGACTGATATGGATACTGTTTGGATATATTGACCCAGGTCCTTGACCATGGACACGACGACTCGGAAGGTTTTGACTCTGCAGAGTTTGTACTCTTAACCACAGCCAACGGATTTCAGTAGTCACAAGGGACTAGTTCCGTTTATGGTATTTTAGGAGAAACACATCTAACCAGTACACACCCATTCCACATTCCGTTGCCAGGAATCACCCTAAGCAACGTTCAAGAAAAACCTTGAGACGGGGAGGCTACAACCTCGCGTAGCATGGGATCAAATTTATATCGCGCGCTCTAAGGGGTGCCCCCCTCTCGGTCCCAACCGGAAACACCCATGCCCCCTGACCGGATGACTAGCTTTAATCCAGGGCCATGGAACCCTCATCCCGGCCCCTCTATTTGGTGTGTACAAGGAAAGAGGTTTGCAGCTTACTAAACTGTATTCTTTGCAGAAAATATGTGGCAGTATAAAAAGGGGACGAATGGTAACGTGGCTCGGTCCACGTTAACGTCGGAGTTTAACGGTTGACCTAAGACTGGCATGCTACAACAATACCATCTTACTACCTCTCATGTCACCACATGATCAGGTCATCTCCCATCAAAAGATCACATCAAACTACGAAGCACACGGGTAGTTGCCTTGCATGCAACGAAACACTCACCGATGCTCATATGCCATGCACAAACTATTCAACCAAACATGCAAAACACCCATCATATCAAAGGTTCAAACATGCTTGCCTGGTTCGGAGAAGTCGGAGTCTAGCTCGGCGAAGTTCGCGGCTCCGTCACCTCCTCCGGTATCTACGGTATAAAGAAACCGTATACTAACGTGAATACCGTTATGTGTATAAAAATTATTCCAAAAATTTCCAAATAAATTCTATAAAAAAACTAGACAAAAATATAAGACTGACAAAAAAAGAATCAATCAAAAAGCATCTTTTGTTTAAAAGATATAAGGGTTTTAGTCCAAGGACTAATTTGTGATGAAACAGAAAAGATCCAGGGGCTTGTTTGAAAAAACAGAAAACGCTTCGGTACGAAATACGCCAGCCCAGAAGGAAAACACACTTAGCCCGAAGGCGCCTTCAGAAAACGGTTCGAAGGAAAAGAAGGAGAGGCTGATGGGGGGGTCCCACCCGTCAGGTTCAAATTCCAACAGAGCTCGCCGGCGCCCGAAGGCTGCGGTGGTCGCCGGCGTTGATCCACGGCGAGGTAGGGTGATCGGAGGGTACCTACGGGTTCAGGGTGTCCTTCCCCATTGGTGAGCACCACGTCGACGGCGACCTTATCTCCGGCGGACGGTGGTTCGGGCGAGGGTGGAACTCTCCGGTGGGTGCTGCAAACTCCAAATTGGTGCGCGGGTTAGAGAGGTGGATGCACTAGGAAGCTACTGGCATGAGTTGAGAGGCGGGGGTGCACGCACTGGAGCGAATCTTGCCGGATCCTAAAGCGGGTCGAGGTGGCCGGAGTTGGGGAAGAAGACTTCCTCGAGGCCTTCCCAGTGGCTTGGCGTGGTTCTTGTGGGGTGGAGTGATGGCGCGTGTTTGAGTTCGAGCTCGGGGCCTCCTTTTATAGGCGATCCGAGGAGGTGGCCGTGAACGGGATAATGCCGGCGAGCAATTACGGCGAGGCAAAGGTCGGGCAGGAGGTTAGGCGGTTGGGCATCATCGTGGTGGTCCACTGGCACCGTTTCTCCGCTAAAACCTCGGTCGGGTTGGGGTAATGCTCCGGTCCTCGAAGGAACGGCCGTACGGGCACGACGGCGGCAGGGAGCGCACTCCGTGCCTCCCAGTCCACGACGACGGCTCTGCAGCGTGCACAGAGGAGGGGACGGCCACGCGGTGGTCTCTGGTGTCTTGGGCGGTGCTGGACAGCGCCGTCCCACGTTGCGCCTCTCTGGCAGCCGCAGCGGGTGCTGCTGCCGCCGCACATGGGGTGATGCACCTCGGCCAGCTCGCCGCCGACGCCCGCAAGAGTCCAGGCGACCGTGCGGCGCGGGGATAAGAAGGAGGAACAGGGCGCAAGGTGCCACTGCAGCTACTGGCGAGATCGACATGGTGTTCTGAAGAAAACGACACTGGCTCTGAAACTGTTTCTCTGAAACTCTGAACTTCGACAGTAACAGTGCCCTTCAGGTGTTCGACGATATGATTTGGGCACGAGGAAAAAATTTCTGGAGCTGAGACTTGGTGAGGTGACCTCTTGATGCACCTAGAGGCTGCCTGAATTTTCTCAGATTTTTAGGAGGAGAAAACAAATGAATTTCACCAAATTTTGCAAATATGGCCCAAACTTGCAGCAAGCACATTTTGAAAATTTTGAACTGGAGACCAGTGGATCTTCATGGATCTTGGTTGAGGGTTCTAAGGACTAGCCAGGGAAATTTGTTTGGAGGCAAAACTCAAAGGAGAACTAGTGGTTCCTTTGCAAATCTTCAAGGGTCAAAATAGAGGACAGAAAAGGTTTTTGATTAGGAATAAATGGAGATAAAATCATGGGGGAGTTTAACTTGCTGGATTTGAAGTTTATCTTGACACAAAGTGGGGAGATGGCTTTTGGGAGGGGGATTTCCACTTAGGTCATGGCAAGAGGAAATTTTGAAAGGGGAAGGATCACTCCACATGCCATAGGGCTATTTTAAAAAGAAAAGATTTTCAAAAACTTTCCCAATGAAAAACATTTGTGTTGAGTCAACACAAGATGAAAAATCTCCAAGACCAAAGATCAAGTTTTGGATGAACTCAAGGAAAATACTTGTTATAAAAGAAAACTTTTGAGAAGGAGAGTCCTTTAGAAGAAAATTTTAAATAACCTCCTTCAAATCAAATAAAGAGTTTGATAAAACCAAATAAAATTTTTGGGTGTCACAACACCTACCCCCTTAGGAAAAATCTCGTCCCCGAGATTTCAGCTGATCCTCAAATAGATGTGGGTACTCTGCCTGAAGAAAATCTTCTCTTTCCCATGTTGCTTCATCCTCGGTGTGATTGCTCCACTGAACCTTGAAAAATTTAATTGTTTTCTGACGGGTCCTCCTTTCAGACTCTTCCAATATTTTTACTGGCCGCTCTCTGTAGGTGAGGTCTGGTTGCACGTCAATGCTCTCATGAGATACCTGCTTTTCCGGGTTGCTCACACATTTCCTCAACTGTGAGACGTGGAACACGTCGTGGACGTCTGACAGCTCTTTGGGTAGGTCTAGCTGGTAGGCTACTGTGCCTCTTCGTGCAACTACACAGAAGGGTCCAATAAATCTTGGGGCTAGCTTCCCTTTAATTTTGAACCGTTGCAGGCCCCTCATAGGAGACACTCGTAGGTACACATATTCACCGGGTTCAAAGCTGACCTTACGATGTTTTCGATCGTAATAGCTCTTTTGTCGGCTTTGAGCCGTCTTGAGTCGGTCCCTGATTTGTTTAACTTTCTCCTCGGCTTCCTTGAGCATGCTTGGGCCGAAGATACAACTGTCACCTGTTTCTGACCAATTTAATGGGGTACGACATCTCCGTCCGTACAATGCTTCAAAAGGTGCCATTTGTAGGCTGGCTTGGTAACTGTTGTTGTATGCGAACTCGGCATATGGCAAGCTTTCCTCCCGACTGGTTCCATAGGTGAGAACAGAGGCTCTCAGCATGTCCTCTAGGATTTGGTTCACGCGTTCAGTTTGTCCATCAGTCTGGGGGTGGTACGCTGTACTGAATGCTAGTTGAGTGCCCAGAGCTTGTTGTAAGTGATCCCAAAATTTAGAGACAAATTGAGTGCCCCGGTCAGATATTATAGTCTTTGGGACTCCATGAAGACAAACTATATGGGAGAGATAAAGCTTAGCAAGCTTCTGAGTGGAGTAGGTCGTCTTCACGGGAATGAAATGTGCTACCTTGGTTAGCCTATCTGTGATGACCCATATGGCATCATTTCCGCGTTGTGATCGAGGTAGTCTGACGATAAAATCCATTCCAATTTCGTCCCATTTCCACTCAGGTATCCTGTTTGGCTGTAGTAGCCCTGCTGGTTTTTGGTGCTCGGCTTTAATGCGCTGACACGAATCACAACATGCAATGAATGTGGCTATATCCCTCTTCATACCGTGCCACCAAAATCTTTCCTGGATGTCTTTCTACATTTTGGTTCCTCCAGGGTGGATTGAATATGGGGCGGTGTGGCTTTCGGTTAGGATTTGCTGTTTGAGGTCCTCAATGTTTGGTACGCAAAGTCTGTCTCCGTACCATAATACTCCCTCTTTGTCTACGACGAACTCTGAAGCCTTGCCAAGGCTCACTTTTCTCTTTATACCTTTGATGCTGGGATGTCCATGCTGAGCCTTCTTAATCTGTTCCATTAGGGTGGGATGTATCTCCAGATTTGATACGTTGCCCTCGGCGACTATCACCATGTTGAGTTTGGCGAACTCCTGCTGAATTTCAGGCCTCAAGTTCTGTAGACTGTCGTTGCCCGAGCTGGGGTTCCGACTAAGAGCGTCTGCCACTACATTCGCTTTTCCTGGATGGTAGTGAATGCCGACATCATAATCCTTGACTAATTCCAACCAGCGTCGTTGTCGTAAATTGAGCTCTGGTTGCGTGAAAATATATTTAAGGCTTTTATGATCCGTATATATTTCACAACGATTTCCCAGCAAAAAGTGCCTCCACTCTTTGAGTGCATGGATGACTGCTGCTAGCTCCAAGTCATGAGTAGGATAATTTTCTTCATGCTTCCATAGTTGCCTGGAAGCATATGCGACCACTTTGCCGTCCTGCATCAATACGCACCCGAGGCCCTTCCGGGATGCGTCACAATACACTTCAAAACTTTTGTGTATGTCCAGCACAACCAAAACCGGTGCTGTTGTTAATTTCCTCTTGAGTTCTTGGAAGCTTTTCTCGCACGCTTCAGTCCATACAAATTTCTTATCTTTCTTGAGTAACTGTGTCATTGGTTTTGCCACGGTGGAGAATCCTCCAATAAACCTTCGGTAATATCCAGCCATCCCTAGGAAACTTCGTACATCTGTTACGTTGGCTGGCGTTTTCCAGCCAAGTACGGCCTTGACCTTCTCTGGGTCTACGGCAACGCCTTCTTGGGTTAAAACATGGCCTAGAAAACCAACCTGTCTTAACCAAAATTCACATTTGCTGAATTTGGCGTACAATTGATGTTTCCTTAATTCTCCCAATACAATTCTGAGATGTTCAGCATGTTCTTCCGGTGTCTTTGAGTATACCAGAATATCATCAATGAACACCACAACAAATTTGTCCATAAATTTCATAAACACTTTGTTCATGAGGTGGACAAAATATGCGGGGGCGTTCGTCAGTCCAAACGGCATTACTGTGAACTCATATAATCCGTATCTGGAGGTGAATGTTGTCTTAGGGATATCTTCTGTCCGTACCTTTAATTGATGATGCCCCGATCTTAAATCAATTTTTGAGAATACCTTGGCTTGTGCGAGCTGGTCAAATAGATCATTTATCTGTGGCATCGGATATTTGTTTTTGATGGTGACCATGTTGAGTGCCTGATAGTCTATACACAACCTCAGTGTCCCATCCTTTTTCTTGGCAAATAATACTAGTGAACCCCAAGGTGAGGAGCTGGCTCGTATAAATCCTTTGTCCAGTAATTCTTTTATTTGCTTCTTTAATTCTACCAACTCCGAGGGTGCCATTCTATAAGGTTTCTTATAAATGGGGGTGGTGCCAGGTGCTAGTTCAATGCTGAACTCTATCCCTCGGTCTGGTGGCATGCCTGGTAGTTCTTTGGGAAATACGTCGGGAAACTCACACACCACTGGAACTTTTCTCAATTCTGAAATGTCCACCTTGTTCAACTTTGGTTGCCGTGACCGTGGTCTCTCTTGAGCTGCAACTTTTATTGTCTTGCCGTGATGATGAGTAAGAATCACAGTCCGATTGAAACAGTCGATAAATCCCTTGTTGGTGGTTAACCAGTCCATTCCTAGGATAACATCCAGTCCTTTATTTTCCAACACGATGAGATTCGCCTGAAACTCTAGTCTTTCAAACTCAATAATCACACCTTGGCAGTAACTCTGAGTGATCTGCTTATTCCCGGGGGACTTGTTGATCATAGACTTTTCCAAAGAAAGTGTCGGAAGACCATGTTGCAAAACAAAACTCTTCGAAATGAACGAGTGAGAAGCTCCAGAATCAAACAAAACCGTGGCAGGTATTGTGTTGACAGGGAACGTACCGAGTATGATGTCTGGGGCATTCTGTGCTTCCTCCTTGGTCACATGGTTCAGGTGACCCTTCTTGTGATTGTTGTTGGGGTTGAAGTTGTTACGCCTCGGGGCTGGATTATTTCCACCATTGTTCGGCTTGGGGGCCGAGTTCCTTGGTTTTGGGCACTGTTTGGCATAGTGCCCTTCCTCTCCGCAAGCATAGCAAGTAACACCTGGGCGGTACGTAAAGTCCTTGTCCCTTGAATGGAAATGTTTGGTTGGCCTTAGAGCAGTGGTCGTGGATTTTCTCGCTTCATTCCTCTGAATATCAGTCTTGCTCCGGTTGTTGCGAGCATGAGCCGTCTTGTCCCTTTTTCGCTTGCGAATATCCTCCAGGCTGCGGCGCTCATTCTCCAATGTAATAGCCTTGTCAACCAGTGTTTTGAAATCTGGAAAGGTGTGTACGACCAGTTGGCATTTAAGTGCTGGCGCCAGGCCGTCCAAAAATTTTTCCATCCTTTTATTCTCAGTCATATGCTCATCGTAGGCATAACAAGATAGTTGAGTAAACTGACTGTTGTACTCAGTCACTGTCATGCCTCTCTGCTTGAGGTCATCAAACTCCCTTTTCTTGATCTTTATAATGCTCCTGGGGATGTGCGCCCCACGAAAACCTTCCTTAAACTCTTCCCAGGTGATGTTATGTTCATTGGGGTGCATGTGTAGAAAATTTTCCCACCATGCTGCAGCTGCTCCAGTGAGGTAGTGAGGTGCATAAAGTACCTTCTCATGATTTGAACATTGTGCAATAATCAATTTCCTTTCGATGTCTCGAAGCCAATCATCGGCCTCAAGCGGCCTATCAGTGTGAGCGAACGTTGGAGGACGTGTCTTCTGTAGTTCAGACAACTTGGAATGCGGTTGGTATGGTTCACGGTGATTTCCCATATTGATAACGTGATTCATCATTTCTTGATGCTGCTGCTGGCTTTGTTCGAAAAGGCGGCATACTTGAGAAAATGCTGCCTCGCTGCCCTGCTGACTAGACTGCCCCTGTGTGAAGTTGTTGCTTGTCTGGGTTCCATAAACTTCTTCCGGTGGATTTGGCATGGAACGAGTCCAGGGACGAGGCATTTTCCACTCTGGGGTATTATTTTGCAAAACTCATGGGAAGAGCTGTGTGGCACAAGGAAATTTTGCAAAGGTGAAAATTTAAAAAAAAACCTCAAGATTTTTCAAGAAAAATACTTGATTGCGCACGGAGAAGGACTGCTCAGTACATATCTTACACGCGAGTCGTATTATAGAATACATCACTCAGGATGTGCGTACACATTCCTGACATGTTATTTAGGCTAGTGCACTTCTCCGAGTTCCTACATGATGCGCACACAAACTACTTCTCACCAAACCTATGCACATATAAACATATCATACAAGCGGGTACATCACACGGCTGCTAGGCGCACTCAGTCGAAGATGGTGAAAACTTCCTTCTGTCTGCCGAGGGTGAGACCCAGTGGTGCAGGAGACTCAACCTCCTCCTCCTCCCTAATAGGCTCCAGGCGCGTAGCACTGCCTTGAGGAGTTGGTGCGGGTGCGACAGGCGGTGCAGCTCTACTTGGAGTAGGAGCAATGACTTGGTCAAACTCCTTAGTGGTAGGCAGACGGCGGGCGGTGGCTAAAATGGCAGGTGCATAGGATGCTGAGGACGAGACGAAAGTCAGTGGCGGTGCCATGTGGAGAAGCTCCCTCCTGTTGGCAGAATAGCCCTGAACTGAGTCCATACGGGCAGCCACAAGGTCGTCCACGAGGTTGTCCAAAGCTGCCTCCAGAGCTTTGAGATACTCAACAAGCATCTCAATAGCCTCATCTCTCTCCCCTATGGCAGGCGAATGCATAGTGACAAGTATATGGCACATGGCATGGGAGGTAGCGGTAGCGACGAGTCTTCATCGTTGGAAGAACATCCCGAAGACGAGCTATCGCCTCACGGGAGGCCATCTGCATAGCATGCCTCTCCGTAGGCATGGCCCTTCCCACAAAACGGAAATGGCGAGACGCAGAACGCCCTCCCTTGAATTGCACCACGGCCTGGTGCATAGACACGTCGTCGCTGAGCTTGTGCTGGTAAAGTGTGATCTCTGGACGAGTCGATGGCCCGATCGTGAGCTTGGTGATGGAGACGAGAAGTTTGACAAACCCCTCAGGCACATTGGCGAACACCCGCGACTCGCAGACGTTTCCAGCCATCTACAAAAGTAGGCAAAAATTCCGAATAGTCAAATCATAAATTTATGATGACTAACAGAAAATAGCTACATTTGTAAAATGCTGAAAAAGCACTAAAACGCTAATAACCGATTAGCGATCGCACCTAGTGGCTTCCTACAGTCAGCCTGGCTCTGATACCAAGTTTGTCACGACCGGTTTTCCAATAAAATGTTTATTGAGAAACCGATCCCTTTAACGGACCAGTAGAGAAGAATCCTTCTTACTGGTAGACAAATTCTTGATTACAGAAAAAACCAGGAGTACTAAATATAATACAAGGTTGAGCGGAGGCTGCTCAACAATTTATTACAAGCACGCCGATATTATACATAAAGGCGGATATGACACAAGGGGGGGTATGGTGGCATAACTACTGACTCGTAATAAAAGTGGGTGTGGATATGTCACGGTGAAGTGGGTGACATGACTCCTAAATCTTACAGCCCATCGAGCGTCGGAGTGAGGCCCGAGGACTTTTATTTGGGTGGCGGAAGCGTATATACTACAAGTGACCAAATCCAGGATCGCACTGGACTGAATGGGACTCCTCTAGGCGTCGGACTCGCTATCAAACTCATCATCCATGAGATCGCCTTCGTCAACATCTGGCCAAATCAACAAGCCAGGTGAGTACTATGAAAGTACTCCCAAGACAGTTTGGACATAAGATATAACAAATGCAAACATGATGCACATGAGCAGATTAATAGTGCGCACTCCGAAAATAAACTTGCACTGCATGGGAAATAAAAAGGAAGTCGGGGGGTAGTCCTCCCGAAATCCCAATGTAATACTGAAGGCCAATCGAGTGTCTGAAATGACTCCTCGAAAGAGTACAAATAAATCAACAATGCCGCAGTCGGGCGTCAGGGTGACACCTCATAAAGGGCTTATAATGGAATATAAACGACAGTGCGTGCCACAGTCGGACGTCTGAGCGACATCACATAAAGGGCTTATATCAAAAGTAAATAACGAGAGTGCCACAGTCGGACGTCTGAGCGACATCACATAAAGGGCTTATATCAAAAGTAAATAACGAGAGTGCCACAGTCGGACGTCTGAGCGACATCACATAAAGGGCTTATATCAAAAGTAAATAACGAGAGTGCCACAGTCGGACGTCTGAGCGACATCACATAAAGGGCTTATATCAAAAGTAAATAACGAGAGTGCCACAGTCGGACGTCTGAGCGACATCACATAAAGGGCTTATATCAAAAGTAAATAACGAGAGTGCCATAGTCGGACGTCTGAGCGACATCACATAAAGGGCTTATATCAAAAGTAAATAACGAGAGTGCCACAGTCGGACGTCTGAGCGACATCACATAAAGGGCTTATATTTCATAACTCGACATTCCAGTAGCTCATGAAGTTAAATCATTTCAAGGAAATACTCAGGTACGAAATAATAAAATGGTTAGTCCATCCACAGTAATAACATTCAACCGGGTTTACCACTCAAGCTTGTTTACCGGGGATTTCCACGGAGACTGACACAGGGACTGACACTGAGACTGATATGGATACTGTTTGGATATATTGACCCAGGTCCTTGACCATGGACACGATGACTCGGAAGGTTTTGACTCTGCAGAGTTTGTACTCTTAACCACAGCCAACGGATTTCAGTAGTCACAAGGGACTAGTTCCGTTTACGGTATTTTAGGAGAAACACATCTAACCAGTACACACCCATTCCACATTCCGTTTCCAGGAATCACCCTAAGCAACGTTCAAGAAAAACCTTGACACGGGGAGGCTACAACCTCGCGTAGCATGGGATCAAATTTATATCGCGCGCTCTAAGGGGTGCCCCCCTCTCGGTCCCAACCGGAAACACCCATGCCCCCTGACCGGATGACTGGCTTTAATCCAGGGCCATGGAACCCTCATCCCGGCCCCTCTATTTGGTGTGTACAAGGAAAGAGGTTTGCAGCTTACTAAACCGTATTCTTTGCAGAAAACATGTGGCAGTACGAAAAGGGGACGAACGGTAACGTGGCTCGGTCCACGTTAACGTCGGAGTTTAACGGTTGACCTAAGACTGGCATGCTACAACAATACCATCTTACTACCTCTCATGTCACCACATGATCAGGTCATCTCCCATCAAAAGATCACATCAAACTACGAAGCACACGGGTAGTTGCCTTGCATGCAACGAAACACTCACCGATGCTCATATGCCATGCACAAACTATTCAAGCAAACATGCAAAACACCCATCATATCAAAGTTTCAAACATGCTTGCCTGGTTCGAAGAAGTCGGAGTCTAGCTCGGCGAAGTTCGCGGCTCCGTCACCTCCTCCGGTATCTACGGTATAAAGAAACCGTATACTAACGTGAATACCGTTGCGTGTATAAAAATTATTCCAAAAAATTTCCAAATAAATACTATAAAAAACTAGACAAAAATATAAGACTGACAAAAAAAGAATCAATCAAAAAGCATCTTTTGTTTAAAAGATATAAGGGTTTTAGTCCAAGGACTATTTTGTGATGAAACAGAAAAGATCCAGGGCTTGTTTGAAAAAACAGAAAACGCTTCGGTACGAAATACGCCAGCCCAGAAGGAAAACACACTTAGCCCGAAGGCGCCTTCAGAAAACGGTTCGAAGGAAAAGAAGGAGAGGCTGACGGGGGGGTCCCACCCGTCAGGTTCAAATTCCAACAGAGCTCGCCGGCGCCCGAAGGCTGCGGTGGTCGCCGGCGTTGATCCACGGCGAGGTAGGGTGATCGGAGGGTACCTACGGGTTCAGGGTGTCCTTCCGCGTCGGTGGGTGGTGGACTTGGCCGTCGGTGAGCACCACGTCGACGGCGACCTTATCTCTGGCGGACGGTGGTTCGGGCGAGGGTGGAACTCTCCGGTGGGTGCTGCAAACTCCAAATTGGTGCGCGGGTTAGAGAGGTGGATGCACTAGGAGGCTATTGCCATGAGTTGAGAGGCGGGGGTGCATGCACTGGAGCGAATCTTGCCGGATCCCGAAGCGGGTCGAGGCGGCCGGAGTTGGGGAAGAAGACTTCCTCGAGGCCTTCCCAGTGGCTTGGCGTGGTTCTTGTGGGGTGGAGTGATGGTGCGTGTTCGAGTTCGAGCTCGGGACCTCCTTTTATAGGCGATCCGAGGAGGTGGCCATGAACGGGATAACGCCGGCGAGCAATTACGGCGAGGCAGAGGTCGGGCAGGAGGTTTAGGCGGTTGGGCATCATCGTGGTGGTCCACTGGCACCGTTTCTCCGCTAAAACCTCGGTTGGGTTGGGGTAATGCTCCGGTCCTCGACGGAACGGCCATACGGGCACGACGGCGGCAGGGAGCGTGCTCCATGCCTCCCAGTCCATGACGACGGCTCTGCAGCGTGCACAGAGGAGGGGACGGCCACGCAGTGGTCTCTGGTGGCTTGGGCGGTGCTGGACGGCGCCGTCCCACGCTGCGCCTCTCTGGCAGCCGCAGCGGGTGCTGCTGCCGCCGCGCATGGGGCGATGCACCTCGGCCAGCTCACCGCCGACGCCCGCAAGCGTCCAGGCGACCGTGCGGCGCGGGGATAAGAAGGAGGAACAGGGCGCAAGGTGCCACTGCAGCTACTGGCGAGATCGGCATGGTGTTCTGAAGAAAACGACACTGGCTCTGAAACTGTTTCTCTGAAACTCTGAACTTCGACAGTAACAGTTCCCTCCAAGTGTTCGACGATATGATTTGGGCACGAGGAAAATTTTTCTGGAGCTGGGACTCGGTGAGGTGACCTCTTGATGCACCTAGAGGCTGCCTGAATTTTCTCAGATTTTTAGGAGGAGAAAACAAATGAATTTCACCAAATTTTGCAAATATGGCCCAAACTTGCAGCAAGCACATTTTGAAAATTTTGAACTGGAGACCAGTGGATCTTCATGGATCTTGGTTGAGGGTTCTAAGGACTAGCCAGGGAAATTTGTTTGGAGGCAAAACTCAAAGGAGAACTAGTGGTTCCTTTGCAAATCTTCAAGGGTCAAAATAGAGGACAGAAAAGGTTTTTGATTAGGAATAAATGGAGATAAAATCATGGGGGAGTTTAACTTGCTGGATTTGAAGTTTATCTTGACACAAAGTGGGGAGATGGCTTTTGGGAGGGGGATTTCCACTTAGGTCATGGCAAGAGGAAATTTTGAAAGGGGAAGGATCACTCCACATGCCATAGGGCTATTTTAAAAAGAAAAGATTTTCAAAAACTTTCCCAATGAAAAACATTTGTGTTGAGTCAACACAAGATGAAAAATCTCCAAGACCAAAGATCAAGTTTTGGATGAACTCAAGGAAAATACTTGTTATAAAAGAAAACTTTTGAGAAGGAGAGTCCTTTAGAAGAAAATTTTAAATAACCTCCTTCAAATCAAATAAAGAGTTTGATAAAACCAAATAAAATTTTTGGGTGTCATAACGGGTGTCTCCGATGGTGTTTGTTGAGTTGGCATACATCGAGATTAGGATTTGTCACGCCGAGTATCGGAGAGGTATCTCTGGGCCCTCTCGGTAATGCAAATCACTACAAGCCTTGCAAGCAATGTGACTAATGAGTTAGTTGTAGGATGATGCATTACGGAACGAGTAAAGAGACTTGCCGGTAACGAGATTGAACTAGGTATGATGATACCGACGATCGAATCTCGGGCAAGTAACATATCGATGACAAAGGGAACAATGTATGTTGTTATGCGGTTTGACCGATAAAGATCTTCATAGAATATGTAAGAGCCAATATGACCATCCAGGTTCCGCTATTGGTTATTGAACGGAGATGTGTCTCGATCATGTCTACATAGTTCTCGAACCCGTAGGGTCCGCACGCTTAACGTTCGATGACGATTTGTATTATGACTTATGTGATTTGATGGCCGAAGTTTGTTCGGAGTCCGGATGAGATCATGGACATGACGAGGAGTCTCGAAATGGTCGAGAGGTGATGATTCATATATTGGAAGGTTACATGCGGACACCAGAATGGTTCGGCTTGTTTCGGATGAGTTTCGGAGTACCAGGGGTTAC
>NC_057808.1:300936852-300976621 GCF_018294505.1 Triticum aestivum | reverse complement strand
TGGGAAGTTCATGGGCCTTCTTGGGCCCTAGTGGAAAGGAGAGGAGGGCCACAAGGGAGGCTGCTCCCCATGGCCAGTCCGAATTGGACTAGGGAGGGGGGCGGCACCCCCTCTTTCCTTCTTCCTTCTTCCTCCTTCCCTCTCTCTCCCTTTCTTGGAAAGGAAGGGGACTCCAACTAGGATTGGGAATCCTAGTTGGACTCCACTATGGCGCGTGCCCCCTATGGCCGGCCTCCTCTCCTCCCCCCTTTATATACGTGGTAGGGGGCACCCCATGTTGGGTAACGTAGTATTTCAAAAATTTCCTACGATCATGCAAGATCTATCTAGGAGAAGCATAGCAATGAGCGGGGAGAGTGTGTCCACGTACCCTCGTAGACAGAAAGCAGAAGCGTTTAGTAACGCGGTTGATGTAGTCGAACGTCTTCGTGATCCAACCGATCCAAGTACCGAACGCACGGCACCTCCGCGATCTGCACACATTCAGCTCGGTGACATCCCTCGAACTCTAGATCCAGTTGAGGCCAAGGGAGAGTTCCATCAGCATGACGGCATGGTGACGGTGATGATGAAGTTACCGGCGCAGGGCTTCGCCTAAGCACTATGACGATATGACCGAGGTATGAAACTGTGGAGGGGGGCACTGCACATGGCTAAAAGATCAACTTGTGTGTTCTAGGGTGACCCCCTCCCCGCGTATATAAAGGAGGGAGGGAGAGGCTGGCCGGCCCTCATAGGCGCGCCAAGGGGGGAAGAATCCTCCTCCTAGTAGGAGTAGGACTCCCCCCTTTCCTAGTCCTACTAGGAGAAGAAGGAAGGAGGGGGAAAGAGAAGGAAGGAGGGGGCATCGCCCCTCCCCCTAGTCCAATTCGGACTAGGCCCATGGGGGGCGCGGCCAGCCCTTGGCAGCCCCTCTCTCTCTCCCCTAGGCCCAATAAGGCCCATTACTTCTCCGGTGGTTTCGATAACCCTTCCGGCACTCTGATATTTATCCGGTGACCCCCGGAACTATTCCGGTGTCCGAATATAGTCATACAATATATCAATATTTATGTATCGACCATTTCGAGACTCCTCGTCATGTCCGTGATCTCATCCGGGACTCCGAACTACCTTTGGTACATCAAAACACATAAATTCATAATGCTGATCGTCATCGAACGTTAAGCATGCGGACCCTATGAGTTCGAGAACTATGTAGACATGACCGAGACTCATCTCCGGTCAATAACCTATAGCGGAACCTGGATGCTCATATTGGCTCCCACATATTCTACGAAGATCTTTATCGGTCAAACCGCATAACAACATACATTGTTCCCTTTGTCATCGGTATGTTACTTGCCCGAGATTCGATCGTCGGTATCTCAATGCCTAGTTCAATCTCGTTACCGGCAAGTCTCTTTACTCGTTTCGTAATGCATCATCTCGTAAATAACTCATTAGTCACATTGCTTGCAAGGCTTATAGTGATGTGCTTTACCGAGAGGGCCCAGAGATACCTCTCCGACAATTGGAGTGACAAATCCTAATCTCGATCTATGCCAACTCAACAAACACCATCGGAGACACCTGTAGAGCATCTTTATAGTCACCCAGTTACATTGTGACATTTGATAGCACACTAACGGTTCCTCCGGTATTCGGGAGTTGCATAATCTCATAGTCATAGGAACATGTATAAGTTATGAAGAAAGTAATAGCAATAAACTAAACGATCATAGTGCTAAGCTAATGGATGGGTCAAGTCAATCACATCATTCTCTAATGATGTGATCCCGTTCATCAAATGACAACTCATGTCTATGGCTAGGAAACTTAGCCATCTTTGATTAACGAGCTAGTAAAGTAGAGGCATACTAGTGACACTCTGTTTGTCTATGTATTCACACATGTACTAAGTTTCCGATTAATACAATTCTAGCATGAATAATAAACATTTATCATGATATAAGGAAATATAAATAACAACTTTATTATTGCCTCTAGGGCATATTTCCTTCAGTCTCCCACTTGCACTAGAGTCAATAATCTAGATTACATTGTAATGATTCTAACACCCATGGAGTCTTGGTGCTGATCATGTTTTGCTCGTGATAGAGGCTTAGTCAACGGGTCTGCAAAATTTAGATCCGTATGTATCTTGCAAATCTCTACGTCTCCCTCCTTGAATTGATCGCGGATGGAATTGGAGCGTCTCTTGATGTGCTTGGTTCTCTTGTGAAATTTGGATTCCTTTGCCAAGGCAATTGCACCAGTATTGTCACAAAAGATTTTCATTGGACCCGATGCACTAGGTATGACACCTAGATCAGATATGAACTCCTTCATCCAGACTCCTTCATTTGCTGCTTCCGAAGCAGCTATGTACTCCGCTTCACACGTAGATCCCGCCACGACGCTCTGCTTGGAACTGCACCAACTGACAGCTCCACCATTCAATAAAAATATGTATCCGGTTTGTGACTTAGAGTCATCCGGATCAGTGTCAAAGCTTGCATCGATGTAACCGTTTACGATGAGCTCTTTGTCACCTCCATAAATGAGAAACATATCCTTAGTCCTTTTCAGGTATTTAAGGATGTTCTTGATCCACTCCTGGATTACTTTGGTACCTCCCTGTTAAACTAATAGCAAGGCACACATCAGGTCTGGTACACAGCATTGCATACATGATAGAACCTATGGCTGAAGCATAGGGAATGACTTTCATTTTCTCTCTATCTTCTGCAGTGGTCTGGCATTGAGTCTGACTCAACTTCACACCTTGTAACACATGCAAGAACCCTTTCTTTGCTTGATCCATTTTGAACTTCTTCAAAACTTTATCAACGTATGTGCTTTCTGAAAGTCCAATTAAGCGTCTTGATCATCTCTATAGATCTTGATGCCTAATATATAAGCAGCTTCACCGAGGTCTTTCATTAAAAAATTATTATTCAAGTATCCTTTTATGCTATTCAGAAATTCAGAATCATTTCCGATCAACAATATGTCATCCACATATAATATCAGAAATGCTACAGAGCTCCCACTCACTTTCTTGTGAATACAGGCCTCTCCAAAACTCTGTATAAAACCATATGCTTTGATCACACTATCAAAGCGTATATTCCAACTCCGAGAGGCTTGCACCAGTCCATAAATGGATCGCTAGAGCTTGCACACTTTGTTAGCACTTTTTGGATCGACAAAACCTTCTGGTTGCATCATATACAACTCTTCTTTAAGATTTCCATTAAGGAATGCAGTTTTGACATCCATTTGCCAAATTTCAAAATCATAAAATGCGGCAATTGCTAACATGATTCGGACGGACTTAAGCATCGCTACGGGTGAGAAGGTTTCATCGTAGTCAACTCCTTGAACTTGTCGAAAACCTTTCTCAACAAGTCGAGCTTTGTAGACAGTAATATTACCATCAGCGTCAGTCTTCTTCTTGAAGATCCATTTATTCTCTATGGCTTTGCCGATCATCGGGCAAGTCAACCAAAGTCCACACTTTGTTCTCATACATGGATCCCATCTCAGATTTCATGGCCTCAAGCCATTTTGCAGAATCTGGGCTCATCATCGCTTCCTCATAGTTCGTAGGTTTGTCATGGTCAAGTAACATGACTTCCAGAACAGGATTACCGTACCACTCTGGTGCGGATCTTACTCTGGTTGACCTACAAGGTTCGGTAGTAAATTGATCAGAAGTTTCATGATCATCATCATTAACTTCCTCACTTACTGGTGTAGAAATAACTGGAACTGATTTCTGTGATGAACTACTTTCCAATAAGGGAGCAGGTACAATTACCTCATCAAGTTCTACTTTCCTCCCACTCACTTCTTTCGAGAGAAACTCCTTCTCTAGAAAGGATCCATTCTTAGCAACGAATATCTTGCCTTCGGATCTATGATAGAAGGTGTACCCAACAGTCTCCTTTGGGTATCCTATGAAAACACATTTCTCCGATTTGGGTTCGAGCTTATCAGGTTGAAGCTTTTTCACATAAGCATCGCAGCCCCAAACTTTAAGAAACGACAACTTGGGTTTCTCGCCAAACCACAGTTCATATGGTGTCGTCTCAACGGATTTAGATGGTGCCCTATTTAACGTGAATGCAGCCGTCTCTAAAGCATAACCCCAAAACCATAGCGGTAAATCAGTAAGAGATATCATAGATTGCACCATATCTAATAAAGTACGATTACGACGTTCGGACACACCATTACGCTGTGGTGTTTCGGGTGGCATGAGTCGCGAAACTATTCCGCATTGTTTCGAATGAAGACCAAAATCATAACTCAAATATTCTCCTCCCCGATCAGATCGTAGAAACTTTATTTTCTTGTTACGATGATTTTCCACTTCACTCTGAAATTCTTTGAACTTTTCAAATGTTTCAGACTTATGTTTCATCAAGTAGATATACCCATATCTGCTCAAATCATCTGTGAAGGTCAGAAAATAATGATACCCGCCGCGAGCATCAATACTCATCGGACCGCATACATCAGTATGTATTATTTCCAACAAGTCTGTTGTTCGCTCCATTGTTCCGGAGAACGGAGTCTTAGTCATCTTGCCCATGAGGCATGGTTCGCAAGCATCAAGTGATCCATAATCAAGTGATTCCAAAAGCCCATCAGCATGGAGTTTCTTCATGCGCTTTACACCAATATGACCTAAACGGCAGTGCCACAAATAAGTTGCACTATCATTATTAAACTTATATCTTTTGGCCTCAATACTGTGAATATGTGTATCACTACTATCAAGATTTAGTAAAAATAGACCACTCATCCAGGATGCATGACCATAAAGATATTACTCATATAAATAGAACAACCATTATTCTCTGATTTAAATGAACAACCATCTCGCATCGAACAAGATTCAGATATAATGTTCATGCTTAATGCTGGCACCAAATAACAATTATTCAGGTCTAAAACTAATCCCGAAGGTAGATGTAGAGGTAGCGTGCCGACGGCGATCATATCGACTTTGGAACCATTTCCCACGCGCATCGTCACCTCGTCCTTAGCCAATCTTCGCTTAATCCGTAGCCCCTATTTCGAGTTGCAAATATTAGCAACAGAACCAGTATCAAATACCCAGGCGCTACTGCGAGCATTAGTAAGGTACACATCAATAACATGTATATCAAATATACCTTTCACTTTGTCATCCTTCTTCTCCGCCAAATACTTGGGGCAGTTCCGCTTCCAGTGACCAGTCCCTTTGCAGTAGAAGCACTCAGTCTTAGGCTTAGGTCCAGACTTGGGCTTCTTCACTTGAGCAGCAACTTGCTTGCCATTCTTTTTGAAGTTCCCCTTCTTCCCTTTACCCTTTTTCTTGAAACCGGTGGTCTTGTTGACCATCAACACTTGATGCTCCTTCTTGATTTCTACCTCCGCAGCCTTTAGCATTGCGAAGAGCTCGGGGATTGTCTTATCCATCCCTTGCATATTATAGTTCATCATGAAGCTTTTGTAGCTTGGTGGCAGTGATTGAAGAACTCTGTCAATGACACTATCAACTGGAAGATTAACTCCTAGCTGAGTCAAGTGATTGTGGTACCCGGACATTCTGAGTATATGCTCACTGACAGAACTATTCTCCTCCATTTTGCAGCTGTAGAACTTATTGGAGACTTCATATCTCTCAATCCGGGCATTTGCTTGAAATATTAACTTCAACTCCTGGAACATCTCATATGCTCCATGACGTTCAAAACGTCGTTGAAGTCCCGGTTCTAAGCCGTAAAGCATGGCACACTGAACTATCGAGTAGTCATCAGCTTTGCTCCGCCAGGCGTTCATAACGTCCGGCGTTGCTCCTACAGCGGGTGAGGGAGTCCTGAATTAAGGGGTCCTCGGGCGTCCGGCCTATGTGGCGTGGGCCGGACTGATGGGCCATGAAGATACAAGATAGAAGACTTCCTCCCGTGTCCGGATGGGACTCTCCTTTGCGTAGATGGCAAGCTTGGCGTTCGGATATGAAGATTCCTTCCTATGTAAACCGACTCTGTACAACCCTAGGCCCCTCCGGTGTCTATATAAACCGGAGGGTTTAGTCCGTAGAGGCGATCATAATCATACAGGCTAGACTTCTAGGGTTTAGCCATTACGATCTCGTGGTAGATCAACTCTTGTAATCCTCATATTCATCAAGATCAATCAAGCAGGAAGTAGGGTATTACCTCCATCAAGAGGGCCCGAACCTGGGTAAACATCGTGTCCCCCGTCTCCTGTTACCATCGACCCTAGACGCAAAGTTCGGGACCCCCTACCCGAGATCCGCCGGTTTTGACACCGACATTGGTGCTTTCATTGAGAGTTCTGTTGTGACGTCGAAGACAGGATTGATGGCGCGCCATGTCATCAAGGACAGTATCACCTCCGGAGGAGCCCTGGCCTCAGGCCAAACCCTCCGGCTGGGCGGCTTTACCATGACCGCCCGTTCGGCCGTCAAGCCGATGATGACTTCTCAGATCATTGAAAATCGTCTCCGTCTTGACTCCGAATACTCCAAACGGCTGGATCTGGCGAAGTTGTCGTCTTTAAACAAACTACTGGATCGCATCGCCGACATGGGGGTCGCTACAGACTACGATCAGATTGGGCTTAAACCCGATCAGAGAAAAATTAAATCTCCGTCGATCACCCATCAGAGAGCGGTCATAGAGGAGCAAAACAACAACTCTTCCCCTGTGTTGAGGACGAGCTATGTTCGGATTTCCAAGCTCGAAGAGCCGGATACCTGTCTGCGCGACGACACTCCAAACCTAGAATCGGGCGTCAAGCCTGGAAAATCATTTAACATCCCGGAGCACGAACTAATAAGTTTGGAAATTTTTCAAACTCCGGACTCCAAATTGGGTCAGGTATCGGATTTAAAGCCACCCACCCACCACAAGCAAGATTCACCAAGCAATTTCGGCCATCCGGATATATGCGACCTCATGTACGTACGACAACAGTCTCAGGAAACAGTCCATCACTTTTGGGCCAGATTCCTCCTTGTCAAAGACAAGATTAAAGTTTGCCGCGACGAGGACGCGATTTCAGTATTCTGCAATAATTGCACGGATGAAGGAATCCTCAACGCCATCAACCGTTGTCGCGTATTACACTTCACTGACTTGGCAACCATAGTACAGAAGTACTGCGCAATGGAAAGCGCCTGGAAAACTCAGACAGCTCGCTGGGAACCACCGGTCTCCACTCAACCCCTCTGGCGGGCAAAAAGGATGCACCCTCACGGGGCACCCGACCCCATAGTGAAGAAAACTAAGCCCATTACGGGACACAGAACTATTCTGGAGGGATGGCTCGATAGGCCATGCAAAATACACACAACACCGGATACCGTACCAACCCACAGCCTTAGAGCATGTTGGATACTCCGGCAGGTGGCCAAGAGCGGCGAGGATATCCTCACCAAAAACACCTCAGAGCAACCCCCCCGGAGGACGACGACCTTAGAGTATTGACGGTCTTCGAGACTTTCGCTTCAAACAATCGGCGCAAGAGGGCGCTCCACGACCTCGCCAAAGTCTGCCAAGTCGCAGTAATAAACCCCTGGAACGACACGGCCATAACTTTGAATGCCAGTGACGAACCAAAATTACGGTCAGTCCGGGCACCAGCCGCCTTGGTCCTCAATCCAATTGTGGATGGCTTTCGGCTCACTAAAGTGCTCATGGACGGCGGAGAGGGCTAAACCTCATCTACGAGGACACGCTCAATAAAATGGAAATAGACAGGAGCCGCATCGAGCAAAGTAATACGACCTTCCGAGGAATCATTCCCAGCCGGGAGGCGCAATGCGCGGGGAAAATTGCACTCGACGTGGTATTCGCCACGCCGGAGAACTATCGGTCCGAAGAGATAACCTTCCAGGTGGCCCCTTTCAACAGTGGATATCACGCCCTGTTGGGGCGAGACGCATTCATGCGCTTTCAAGCTATATCTCATTACGGGTACATGAAGCTCAAGATGCCCGGGCCCAACGGAATTATAACTCTCGTTAGTGATCCGGACATAGCACTCCGCGCCGAAAACAAAATCGCATCCCTGGCCCTTGAGGCACTGTCTGAGGCCCTCGCGGCCGAAGAGTTAACCGCACTACGCTCCACGGTGGATAGGGATGACGTAATCCTTGACAAGCAGCCCAAATCCACCTCCTTCAAACCAGTAGACGAAATAGTCAAATTTCAAGTCCACCCGACGGACCCCAAGAAGACAGCTTCATCGGAGCGCAGCTGGACCAAACGGTTGACGCCGCACTACGAGCGTTCCTACGCAAGAACTGGGACATATTCGCCTGGCACCCTTCCGATATGCCAGGAATCCCACGAAGGTTGGCTGAACACAGCCTCAATATATTGAAGGGATATAGGCCGGTCAAGCAAACACTGCGGCACTTTTCCGAACCCAAACAATAAGCTATGGGGGAGGAGCTAGCCAAGTTAATCGAGGCCGGATTCATCAGAGAAATAAAACACCCGGACTGGCTAGCAAACCTGGTGATGGTGCCAAAGAAGGATAAATCCTGGCGCCTGTGCGTCGATTTCAAAGACCTCAGCAAGGCCTGCCCTAAGGATCCATTCCCCCTCCCTCGCATCGATCAGATTATTGATGCCACTGCAGGACACGACTCACTGTGTTTCCTCGACGCATACTCCGGATACCATCAAATCAAAATGAAGGAGTCCGATCAAGCCGCAACGGCATTCATTACTCTATACAGGCCCTACTGCTTCAACACTATGCCCTTTGGGCTTAAAAACGCCGGCGCCACCTACCAATGCATGATTCAAACATGCCTGGAGAAACAAATCGGCAAGACAGTTGAAGCATATGTGGACGACGTCGTCATCAAGACTAGGCACGTCGAGTCATTAATAGATGACCTGCATCTCACATTCGACAACCTCCGTACATATGACATCAAGCTCAATCCGGAAAAGTGTGTTTTCGGCGTTCCCGCTGGAAAACTATTGGGCTTCATCATTTCCAATAGAGGAATTGAGGCAAATCCAGCCAAAATCCGAGCTTTGTCACAATTGGCTACACCAACAGACCTTAAACAGGTCCAAAAACTAGCCGGATGTGTGGCAGCTTTAAGCCGCTTTATCTCCAGACTAGGGGAAAAAGCATTGCCACTTTATCGCCTTCTCCGACGCACTGACCACTTCGAGTGGACGGATGCGGCAATGGCCGGACTGGAAGAAATAAAGGCTCTTTTAGCGAGCAACCCAATCCTGGCCACGCCGAACGTCGGCGAACCGATGTTATTATACATCTCTGCAACACACTAGGTGGTGAGCGTGGTGCTCATCGTAGAGCGAGAGGAGGACGGACACAAATTCCCGCTTCAGAAACCGGTATACTACATATCCACTGTCCTCACACCATGCAAATCCCGGTACCCTCATTACCAAAAGATACCATATGCGGTCTTCATGGCATCCCGGAAGCTACGACACTATTTCCAAGAGTGCTTGATCACAGTGGCTTCCGAAGTACCACTCAATGACATAATAAATAACCGCGATGCTACGGGCCGGATTGCCAAGTGGGCCATTGAGTTCCTGCCATTCGACATAACATAAAAACCACGCCGAGCCATTAAATCCCAGGTATTGTCCGACTTCGTTGCCGAATGGACAGAGGCCGAACTCCCTAAAGAGTATGGTACATATTCCAACTAGGTCATGCACTTTGATGGCTCTAAAATGCTGGCCGGCTTAGGAGCGGGTGTTGTCCTAACGTCCCCCACCGGAGACATAGTCCAGTACGTGCTCCAAATATTATACACAGACTCCAACAATGCAGCCGAATACGAGGCCTTATTGCACGTTCTTCGGATGGCTGCCTCCATGGGCATACAATG
The DNA here is from genome assembly GCF_018294505.1 of Triticum aestivum. Taxonomy (NCBI): domain Eukaryota; kingdom Viridiplantae; phylum Streptophyta; class Magnoliopsida; order Poales; family Poaceae; genus Triticum; species Triticum aestivum. Next base: position 300,966,726 of record NC_057808.1, on the reverse strand, counting down.
CTTCGAGGTGCGCGGGGATTCAAATCTCGCAATATCCCAAATAAACGGAGACTTTGACTCCAAAGATCCGAAGATGGCGGCCTATCGTAACGCTATACTCAAAATATCAGCTCGGTTCGAGGGACTCGAGTTTCATCACGTGGCTCGAGAAAGTAATCAAGCGGCGGATGTCCTTGCTCGCATTGGCGCCAAGCGTGACCCCGTCCCGCCTAACATCTTTCTGGAAAGGCTCTTCAAGCCATCCGTGGTGTGGTAGGGTGAGAGCGGCAACACCAGTCCGGATCTGATTATACCCCCAGATTCCGAACACAATACTGATATCACCGGAGGCTCAGCCACCGAAATAACACCATCGACCCATCTAATAATGGCAGTAATTGCCCCATGGACCGAACCCTTCTTGGCCTACCTTAATAGGCGAGAGATCCTTGAGGATGAGAATGAGGCTCGCTGCATTGTTCGGCGCTCGAAAGCCTACAAGGTCCATGACGGAGATCTCTACAAGAGAAGCACTACCGGAGTCCTTCAAAGATGTATATCCGAAGAAGAGGGACGGCAGCTTCTGGCCGAAATCCATGCTGGTCTCGGCAGTCACCACGCCGCGGCTCGGGCCCTCGTAAGTAAAGCCTTCCGTACATGTTTCTTTTGGCCGACGGCCCGAGCAGATGCACAGGACCTTGTCCAACGTTGTGTCAGATGCCAGCTTTTCGCCAACCAAAGCCATATGCTGCCTATCGCTCTACAAACAATCCCCATTACTTGGCCCTTCACGGTCTGGGGGCTTGATATGGTCGGACCCCTTAAAGGAGGAAGCCATAAGAAAAAAATATCTGCTGGTCATGGTAGATAAATTCACCAAGTGGATAGAGGTCAAACCAGTTAAAATGGCCAAAGCCGGACCAGTAATAGACTTTACATCCGGTGTCGTGCACCGTTATGGTGTCCCACACAGCATCATCACCGATAACGGCTCTAATTTTACAACCGATGAAGTGAAAACCTGGTGTGCTAATCTGGGCATTAAACTCGGTTACGCCTCCGTCTATCACCCACAAACAAATGGTCAAGTCGAACGAGCTAATGGTCTTATCATGAGCGGCATTAAGCCTAGACTAGTGCGGTCTTTGAAAGAATCAGACAAGCACTAGGTTGAGGAGCTCGACTCTGTACTCTAGGGGCTGCGGACCACGCCCAATCGCACTACCGGATACACACCATTCTTCATGGTGTACGATGCAGAGGCCGTTTTGCCCTGCGACATCATTCATGACTCACCTCGAGTGCGCATGTATGAAGAGAGAGGGAGAGGCCGAGCTTGATCGGTAGGACAGTCTAGATGCCCTGGAGGAGGAGCACGACGTTGCAAAAGCCCGTTCTGCATTCTACCAACAACAGGCTCGCAGATACCAAAGCAGAGAAGTGCGGGCCAAGACTTATAATGTTGGTGAACTCATTCTACGCTTGCCAGAAAAGAAAAAGGACAAACTCAAGCCCAAGTGGGAGGGTCCCTTCATCGTAGATGAAGTTCTCACTGGAGGAGCGTACCGCCTGCGTGATGCATCGGACAACCGCTTAGAGCCGAACCCGTGGAATGCTGCCAGACTCCGAAGATCCTACGCCTAGAGCCATACTCTTTGTTCGTCTTCTTCTCCCTTTGTTTCCATTTTTTCTCTCTTCAATTTTTTTCTCTAGCTCTTGTGCGGCCAAACCGCATGACGTACACATCCTTAAATGTATACGCTCATAATACCTGGGGGCTTCTTTTACAGAAGCTTATTATTATTTTCCGAGCATCAAGCTCACCACATATGTGTCCTTTCCTCATATGTACCTTTTCTTCACCATTATATGCTCCGTTATGACTTAAGTTTTTGCCAAGCTGAGTTGCCTGGCTCCTGTGCTTATGCCCTACATTCCCGTTTGTTCGGCTAGGGCATAAAGGGAGCACCTCTGCGATTGTTACAGCCGGGTCATCCGGACGTGTACCTCAGACTGGGTGAAGCCGAAAGCTAGCGTTCTTAAGGGAATATTCGGTCGGTGGACTAAAGACATTATACCCTAATTACACTGTGAACCCCCAGATGTTACATATACTGCGATTTTTCAATCACAGATCGGGCATGCATACTAACGCATGTTCACCCAGGGAAAGGAACCCTTAACGGAACTATTTTCCCTGGAAGATGTTTCTTACAATTAACATGTAATATAAGATAGCTAGCCGGATACAACTTGTCTGTTCAAGCAACTATGACCCCTACGCCTGGTTTCCACGCATACCCCGGTCTATATTGCCGATCCGGTATTCGGAAACACTCCGCACCTTCGGGTCCAGAGGTCGAAGCCAAAAGGTCTGCCATGACAATCGTTTTACAATCCGGCTAGGGACAAATTTGTCAATTGAAGTACATAGTCACTTGGACTCAAAAACTTCTTCCTCTATGCCGTCTAATAGGTTGTCTAGCTTACAATCCTATTGGGAAAACTTGGCGGCTATCTTTACTTGGTCATATACCAAGCTAACTGGAATTTCTTGTCCATCTGACCCCCAGGTCCGACCCAGGCCATATGATTCGGATCAAGCTTGGTGTACCGTGTTTTCACCATTGCCCAGGCCTCTCGCGCACCTTCTCGGCAGGCCGATATTTTCCATAATCGAAAGCGTCATCGAGCTCCTTGGCATAGCTTCACAAGCTCCTCCATACTTCCTGGAGGGGAGGCAGATGGCCACAAAGCCTTGGCAATGCACCGCATTTCTTGCTGAGCTCGCTCGTGCACCTGGGACAGCTCTTGCAGCAGATCGCCTTGAGATCCGGACACTTCCTCTTCGGGACGGCCAGTCAGCATACCTGCACACATAAATCTGTCAGCTCGTTTCTTTGCCGAAATACACAGAGGTAAGTTCAAAAGCATACTGAATATGCCGCCTTGTAGCCTCCTATTTTCCTTTACGGCGTCAGCTAGCTGGGCTCGTACATCTTTTAGCTCTTCACCCATCAGGATGTTGGAATCCTGCAGCTTGTTCTTATCATCCCTGACCCGCGTCAGCACACGTTCGTCTGCGGCCAGTTGCCTTCTGGCCTCTTGTTCACCCGCCCGCGCGACTTTCATTTCCTCTTTCAGTTGATCTACTGATCCTATCATCGGAAACGCAACAGTATTAACATTACTGGTGCATGATTATACTTTTTATGGATGGAGGGGAACATTACCAGGCGGTGCCTCCTTGGACTTCTCCAGTTCGGCGGTAGCAACAGCTAGCTGAGTCCGGCACTTTTCCAGCTCATGAGACAGCATGTTGTTCTTCTCTGTGAGTGCCTGATTATACAACGATCCTTAAATCAGTTGTTTCAACTGTTTCAAGTCTCGGGGGCTACTGGTACATGATTACTAGATCTGTACAAAGCGTACTTACCCGCATATCTTTCAAATACTGGTCAGTGGCGCTGGTAAGCCCATCTCGAGCACCTTGGATGTACGCATCAGCCGAGCTGAAGGCGTCGAACGCCTCTTTAGCAAATCCGGGGTCGCGAAGAGCGGCCCTTCGGCGCCGATGATTCATGGCACTCTCTACTTCAGAATTTGTGACGGATACATTATCTGAATCCTCTGAAGGAGGACAATCCGGCGTTACTCCCGTGTCTGCCCCCGTCCTAGTAGCAGGGTCTGGAACCTGATTGGTGGGGGCGCGACCGACAGGCTCCTCGGACGCGATCCGGCGAACGCTCTTCCTGATAAAACACAGCAGACAATGTCATGGTTTGATGTGACTGCCATAGGGCATATTTAAAGCCATACCTCTTTGAGGAAGGTTCGGTCGTGTTGTCATTTGCCTTTCTCTTCGAAGACCTGCCCGGCGCAGGCGCCGCTCTCTTCTGTGACACCTCTGGTGCAATATGACGCGTCAAGCGCCTCCCCTTTGGAGCACAACATAGTGCGGCGAGTGAGGCACAATGAGGAAGCTCCTTCAGAGGAAATGTCTCCTGGCTACTTACATATGAGGCAGGAAGAAGGCCGGGATAATCGGCCGTGATAGCCACTTCTGTGCCATCATAGCTCACCTGGTAGAAGACTAGCTCCCTCCTTGAGCTATACGAATATGTCCGGATCTTCTTCAAATCCGGGATCGAGGTCCCGGTTATGGTCCTCCGGCTGTGGAGCGGGACTATGGATCCCAGCAACGACCCTCCGCCATTCCTATTTGACGGATGGGTTAATGTCGGTTAAACATGATTCGGGGGAGGATTGAATAAAGTGGTGGGATTAAAACTCACCCATCTAGGAGGATTGTACATGGAAAATCCCTCTCAGCGCGTAAGACGAGTGAACTCCTCCTTCTCCCCTTTATACAGATCGGCCAATATTGCGGCCAGGGCGGTGAGGGAATCTGGACCCTTCCGTCCGCAGCGTGAGGCGTCATCTTCCCCATTGTAGTGCCACATAGGGAGCCCCCTGAATTGGAGCGGCTGAACACCTCGCGCTATGGAAGTTGCCATTACCTCGATTATTGATAATCCGGACTGGACGAGTGTCCTTATCTTGCCCATTAATTATTGAACTTCTGCGCTGTCTTCCTCCTCGAGGCTCCGAGGACGCCAGCTGTGGCGTTTCCTCAACGGAGCCCTGGAAAATTCGAGAAGGCTCATTCAGACTGGGTCGGGGAGAGCGACATCTTCAATATAAAACCACTCCGAAGGCCACTCTTCGAATGCCTTCTTCGGCGTGCTGGACAAGTATCCGGACCCGGCTATGCGCCATATCTCAGCGCCGCCCACCTCGAATACGGATCCCTTTTGGGAACGAGGGACGAGGCAGAAAAGTTTCCTCCATAGATCAAAGTGGGCCTCGTAGCCCAGGAATAGCTTGCAAAGAGCGACAAAACCCGCGATATGCAGGATGGAGGCCAGAGTGAGGTTGTGCAGTTGGAGGCCGTAGTACTCCAGGAGACCTCAGAGGAAAGGGTGGATTGGAAACCCGACGCCTCTTATTAAGAAGGATATGAAGCACACTCGCTCCCCCTGGTTGGATTAGGGAAATTTTCCTCCAGGACTTCGCCTGTGAAAGTGGTTAATCCTGCCCGGACGGGGACTAGATCTGTGGGGGGAAGGAATCCCTGCGTTTGAAGCTTACTTAGCTGGTCATGGGATACTGAACATTTCTCCCAATCACCTTTTTCGGAACCGTGGGGGCGGGAGGAAGAACTGGGAACGCTAGCCATGTTGTAATGGTTTCTCCTAGCGAGCTCTAAGGATTTTCCGCCTGGTGTGAGATGGCATCTGAGATCCAATCTACTTAAATATATGCCTTTCTTACATGGCCAGGGTGTTATGTGCAAAAATACTCTCACCTTTCGTGTTCGCTCGACACGTGGAAGCCGAAGCAATGGAGGCGCAGAAGCCAAGGGGTACAACATTAAATGGAAAGCCGAGTATAACTCTTCGGATCATACGCTTTGAAGTATTCGGAGGAAGAACCCGCCTTGCAATGACGAAGACTATCAGCGTGCCGGACACATCGTCATTGAAGCTTGGTTTGGGGGCTACTGAGGGAGTCCTGGATTAAGGGGTCCTCGGGCGTCCGGCCTATGTGGCGTGGGCCGGACTGATGGGCCATGAAGATACAAGATAGAAGACTTCCTCCCGTGTCCGGATGGGACTCTCCTTTGCGTAGATGGCTAGCTTGGCGTTCGGATATGAAGATTCCTTCCTCTGTAAACCGACTCTGTACAACCCTAGGCCCCTCCGGTGTCTATATAAACTGAAGGGTTTAGTCCGTAGAGGCGATCATAATCATACACGCTAGACTTCTACGGTTTAGCCATTACGATCTCATGGTATATCAACTCTTGTAATCCTCATACTCATCAAGATCAATCAAGCAGGAAGTAGGGTATTACCTCCATCAAGAGGGCCTGAACCTGGGTAAACATCGTGTCCCCCGTCTCCTGTTACCATTGACCCTAGACACACAGTTCGGGACCCCCTACCCGAGATCCGCCGGTTTTGACACCGACAGCGGGTCTTGCACCTAGCGGTGCTTGCAGGACATAATTCTTCTGTGCAGCAATGAGGATAATCCTCAAGTTACGGACCCAGTCTGTGTAATTGCTACCATCATCTTTCAACTTAGCTTTCTCTAGGAACGCATTAAAATTCAACGGAACAACAGCACGGGCCATTTATCTACAACAACATAGATATGCAAAATACTATCAGGTACTAAGTTCATCATAAGTTAAAGTTCAATTAATCATATTACTTAAGAACTCCCACTTAGATAGACATCCCTCTAATCATCTAAGTGATCACGTGATCCATATCAACTAAACCATGTCCGATCATCATATGATAGGGAGTAGTTTTCAATGGTGAACATCACTATGTTGATCATATCTACTATATAATTCACGCTCGACCTTTCGGTCTCAGTGTTCTGAGGCCATATTTGTATATGCTAGGCTCGTCAAGTTTAACCCGAGTATTCTGCGTGTGCAAAACTGGCTTGCACCCATTGTATGTGAACGTAGAGCTTATCACACCCGATCATCACGTGGTGTCTCGGCACGACGAACTGTAGCAACGGTGCATACTCAGGGAGAACACTTATACCTTGAAATTTAGTGAGAGATCATCTTATAATGCTACCGCCGTACTAAGCAAAATAAGATGCATAAAGGATAAACATCACATGCAATCAATATAAGTGATATGATATGGCCATCATCATCTTGTGCCTTTGATCTCCATCTCCAAAGCACCGTCATGATCACCATCATCACCGGCTTGACACCTTGATCTCCATTGAAGCATCGTTGTCGTCTCTCCAACTATTGCCTCTACGACTATCGCTACCGCTTAGTGATAAAGTAAAGCAATTACATAGCGATTGCATTTCATACAATAAAGCGACAACCATATGGCTCCTGCCAGTTGCCGATAACTGTTACAAAACATGATCATCTCATACAACAAATTATATATCATCACATCTTGACCATATCACATCACAGCAAGCCCTGCAAAAACAAGTTAGACGTCCTCTACTTTGTTGTTGCAAGTTTTACGTGGCTGCTACGGGCTTCCAGCAAGAACCATTCTTACCTACGCATCAAAACCACAACGATTTTTTGTCAAGTGTGTTGTTTTAACCTTCAACAAGGACCGGGCGTAGTCACACTCGATTCAACTAAAGTTGGAGAAACAGACACCCACCAGCCACCTGTGTGCGAAGCACGGTGGTAGAACTAGTCTCATGAACGCGGTCATGTAATGTCGGTCTGGGCCACCTCATCCAACAATACCACCGAATCAAAGTATGACATGCTGGTAAGCAGTATGACTATTATCGTCCACAACTCTTTGTGTTCTACTCGTGCATATAACATCTACGCATAAACCTAGCTCTGATACCACTGTTGGGTAATGTAGTATTTCAAAAATTTCCTACGATCGCCAAGATCTATCTAGGAGAAGCATAGCAATGAGCGGGTAGAGTGTGTCCATGTACCCTCGTAGACCGAAAGCGGAAGCGTTTAGTAACGCAGTTGATGTAGCCGAACGTCTTCGCGATCCAACCGATCCAAGTACCGAACACATGGCACCTCCGCGATCTGCACACGTTCAGCTCGGTGACGTCCCTCGAACTCTAGATCCAGCTGAGGCCGAGGGAGAGTTCCGTCAGCACGACGGCGTGGTGACGGTGATGATGAAGTTACCGGCGCAGGGCTTCGCCTAAGCACTACGACGATATGACCAAGGTGTGAAACTGTGGAGGGGGCACCGCACACGGCTAAGAGATCAACTTGTGTGTTCTAGGGTGCCCCCCTCCCCACGTATATAAAGGAGGGAGGGGGAGGCCGGCCGGCCCTCATAGGCGCGCCAAGGGGGGAGGAATCCTCCTCCTAGTAGTAGGACTCCCCCCTTTCCTAGTCCTACTAGGAGAAGAAGGAAGGAGGGAGCGCCGCCCCTCCCCCTAGTCCAATTCGGACTAGGCCCATGGGGAGGCGCGGCCAGCCCTTGGCAGCCCCTCTCTCTTTCCCCTAGGCCCAATAAGGCCCATTACTTCTCCGGTGGTTCCGGTAACCCTTCTGGCACTCTGATATTTATTCGGTGACCCCCGGAACCATTCCGGTGTCCGAATATAGTCATTCAATATATCAATATTTATGTCTCGACCATTTCGAGACTCCTCGTCATGTCCGTGATCTCATCCGGGACTCCGAACTACCTTCGGTACATCAAAACACATAAACTCATAATATCGATCGTCATCGAACGTTAAGCATGCGGACCCTACGGGTTCGAGAACTATGTAGACATGACCGAGACTCATCTCCGGTCAATAACCAATAGCGGAACCTGAATGCTCATATTGGCTCCCACATATTCTATGAAGATGTTTATCGGTCAAACCGCATAACAACATACGTTGTTCCCTTTGTCATCAGTATGTTACTTGCCCGAGATTCGATCGTTGGTATCTCAATACCTAGTTCAATCTCGTTACCCGCAAGTCTCCTTACTCGTTCTGTAATGCATCATCCCGTAACTAAATCATTAGTCACATTGCTTGCAAGGCTTATAGTGATGTGCATTACCGAGAGGGCCCAGAGATACCTCTCCAACAATTGGAGTGACAAATCCTAATCTCGATCTATGCCAACTCAACAAACACCATCAGAGACACCTGTAGAGCATCTTTATAGTCATCCAGTTACATTGTGACGTTTGATAGCACACTAAGTGTTCCTCCGGTATTTGGGAGTTGCATAATCTCATAGTCATAGGAACATGTATAAGTTATGAAGAAAGCAATAGCAATAAACTGAACGATCATAGTGCTAAGCTAACGCATGGGTCAAGTCAATCACATCATTCTCTAATGGTGTGATCCCGTTCATCAAATGACATCTCATGTCTATGGCTAGGAAACTTAACCATCTTTGATTAACGAGCTAGTCAAGTAGAGGCATACTAGTGACACTCTGTTTGTCTATGTATCACACATGTGCTTAGTTTCTGGTTAATACAATTCTAGCATGAATAATAAACATTTATCATGATATAGGGACAACTTTATTATTGCCTCTAGGGCATATTTCCTTCACCCCAAAGACACCAAGTCTTCTCTTAGCCGTGTGCGGTGACCCCTCCACAATTACACACCTCGGTCATACCGTCGTAATGCTTAGGCGAAGCCCTGCGCCGGTAACATCATCATCACCGTCGACACGCCCTCGTGCTGATGGAACTCTCCCTCGTCCTCAACTGGATCAAGAGCTCGAGGGACGCCATCGAGTTGAACGTGTGCTGAACACGGAGGTGCTGTACGTTCGGTGCTTGGATCGGTTGGATCGCGAAGACGTTCGACTACATCAACCGCGTTACTAAACGCTTCCGCTTTCGGTCTACGAGGGTACGTGGACACACTCTCCCCGCTCGTTTCTATGCTTCTCCTAGATAGATCTTGCGTGATCGTAGATTTTTTTTTGAAATACTACGTTCCCCAATAAAAAGTGACCCGCTGACGTCACGAGACGGTCCGAAGTCGTCCGAACAGGCGGCAGGTGTTGGGCCGGCTCAAGCTGACGATGTTGAGTTGGCTGGCGAGGCTGAGCCGGAGGCAGCCTGCCATCTCCATCTTGGGGCACGCCCCGGTTCAATTGGGGTATAATCGGTGCCGCGAGGGTGCTCGTCCCGACCCCTGGTGCAGGTGTGTTGTACAGGCGTGTGGGTTTAAAACCGGGGGGCAGGCGACTCTCATGTCGTCTCCTGTGAACCACCTTAGAAGCTTTTTGACGGAGGCCTATGCGCCATGCCTCTGTCCTCAGGCCTTCTGCTTCACTGGGCTTGTAGCTGCAGCATGTGAGCGCTCTCAGCGGTTATATACTCCTGAGCTTTTGCCATCTACTCACGAATTTTAGTTATCTCTGCATTGCGCTCTTCCTGATTCTCTGCCGTTAAGGGCAACTCAAGGAGTGTTGTCAACGAGGCGACCAGCTCTGAGAGAACTTGAGTCGTTGTTTTTACTAGGCCAGACGCGCTGGGGTTAGCTGCTGACGCGCCGGTTCCATCCACGGCGCCTGCTGCGGTGGAGTTAAGAGCAGGTGTCGTGCCTGCCATGTAGACGGCGGTCCAACGGGGCGGCTCATGGTTGACCGTGGCCGGCTCATTATCAAAGTAGCCCCCAAGCCTACCGTCATAAAGTGGCGGATCGACTCTGTTTCCCCAACCGATGATTCGCCATCAGAGTAGACCAGGGTGTCGCCTCCAGACGCGGAGTTGTCTGCGAGATCGACGCCCTGGGTGAAGCCAACAAAGACATTGTTCCGGCCGGCTTGAGCCGGGGCGGGTTGTGCGCGCTGAGCCGGCTCGATGATATCAATGCAGATGTCCGGCTCGAGTCCTGGCTCGCCGATCTTGCAGATGAAGACGTGGAACTTGCCGAAGGGGACCCGGTACCCGTACTCGATTGAGTTGGCCTCGGGGCCCCAGCCCGAATCGTCGATGTAGAGCTTGCCGCGGCGACTCTTGGTCATGCGGCCGGTCGCATATCCTTCGATCCCTGAGAGAGCTCCCTCCAAGAACTCAACACCACCGAGCAATAGTTCCACGGTGGGCGCAAACTGTCGTGGTTTTGTCACGGCGGATGTCCTCGTGAAAGGACTTAGTCGTGAGGCCATCGCCGCTAAGTAGTAGCTTGAACGGAGTTGATCGGAATCGAGAGACAAGGGTTTACCCAGGTTCGGCCCCTCACGGTGGAGGTAAAAGCCTCTACTCCTGCTTGATTGATATTGATGATGATGATGATGATCTCGATTACAAGGGTGCGTCTTGGCTAACCTAGTACTCGAGAGCGTGTAACCTAGTCTTTCTGCCTCAGGTGCTCCCCTTTATATACAGGTTAAGGCCCTGGACTTACAATAGAGTCCGAGTCGTAGTACAACCTGTGCCCTAGTCAGTTTCCTTATTTGTCTTGTTTCCCAAGTAAAATAACTATGGCGTCCTTCTGATGATGAGCCGCCGTCTCAAGTGCTGGGCCGTGAGCCGGCCCACTCTACGAGTCACCTTGTAGGCCTTGAGGTCTTGATTGCCATAGCCCATCTCGTGTCTTGCTCTTCAGGCCGCCATTGGATAACCCGGTCCTGAACGGGCGGGTTATACGTGAGGTTATATCCCCAACAACTAGTCTCCTTGCCCAGCCCACAAAGTCACTCATAGCATTCGAGCAGTAGCATTCACATGCTGGGATCCACCTCTTTTCTTCTTTGGATGGTTAAAAAGAAAAGAAAAAGAAGCCCGCATAGCCCAACTCATGGAAATGAGTTGCTGAGACGAGCCATACACCCCGCATTGCTCCCAAAATACAACGCCAACACGAATCTCAGGCGTGATGATCAAACTGCCAGGAAAGTGAACAAGACATTCTTAAAACTCAGCCAAACCGAACAAATAATACACTGAGTAAAAGGAAATGGAGAGAGTACTATGAAAGACAAATCAATCGTACTGGACGCTGTTAGCTACTCCCTCCGTCCCATAATAGTATAGTGTCAAAAACGCTCTTATATTATGGGACGAAGGAGTAGTATTGCAAATCAATGGTGGATATGATGAACTGATCCAATACTTCTAACACCCTTGTAATCAACGGTGGATATGATGAAATGATCCAATACTTCCAGCACATACTTTAGTCTGGCGCATGCCCGAACAGATCATCAACAAGTTAAGACGTATGACGTACAGTACCGTACATGATACTACAATCTCAAGTACTCTACCAGTCTACCTAGCTAAACATGAACGCATCATCACCAAAGTAATATGCATGGTCAGCCACTGAGAGAGCCGTGCAAAATGCAAATGCGGGTCTACGGATTAAAACTATGTACTGTAGTATGTATGACTCCATTCCATGAAGTTGGACGACGATCCATACGAAATTAGATGCAATTGGACAGGAGAAAAATAACATGATGATTATTCCTTTCTCCTCATCACAATGAAATGCTGATTCTCCTTCTTCTTCATTACAGATCAACTCTCAAGTATCACAACATTACTCTCTCAGAGTTGAGGCAATCAGACTCACTCTCAGAGTTCCGGCCTACATGCATGGCATCAGTTGTCCCATTTGAAGGCGACGGGGCTCCTGACCCGGTGCTTCCTGTTCTCCCAGGCGATGTGGCCGAACTCCCACGTGCCGGCCGGCCTCGCCTTCGCCCCCGCCTCGCTGCTGAACTGCACGCTGTAGCTCCTCTTCTCCTTCGGCCACCTGAACTCCAACGTCGCCGGCGTCACGGTTACCTTCACCCCGTCGGGCGCGGCGACCGTCACGTTGTAGCTCTCTGGGCGCGCAGACACCATGGTCACCGTCCGCGTCAGCGTGCGGACGCGGATGCGGCTGTCGAACATCACCACGAACGACGGGTAGTTGAGGTTGGCCACGCCCCCGGGGATCGTCCTCGCGCACTTGTTCAACTCCGGCACGAACTGCTGCATCTGCTCGACCGTGTAGTTGAGGGTGCAGAGGAAGTCGACGTAGTCCTGCGTTCCGGCGTCGTACACCAGACCCGGGTCCATGGCGAGCCGCGGGAGCACGAACCCGGCCCCGGCCGCCAGCGGCGTCGCGCCCATGACGGCGGCGCCGACGGCACTGCCGCTGTCCACGATGTCTCTGCCGTTCTTGTCGAGCGGGCCGGCGGTCGTCACCAGCGCCGAACGGATCATGGCCGGCGTCCAGTCGCCGTGCCGCTTCTTGATCAGGGCTGCCACGCCAGCCACGTGCGGGCACGCCATCGACGTCCCCGATTGGATGTTGTACTCGACTCTCCGCGGGTCCATGTCGGAGTCAGATGGCGGGGTGGCACCTGACCAGGCGGCGAGGATGTTCACTCCCGGCGCGATGACGTCCGGCTTGAGGATCTGGGGGACAATCGGGTTGGGGCCCCGCGAGGAGAAGCCCGCCACCATCGGCGCCCGGTTCTCGCCGGTGACCGTGTCGCAGGTGAAGTTGAAGGACGCCACCGGGTACGCTACGGACGACATGTAATCGGCCAGCTTCTTGCCGCCGGTGGAGCTGATGAGCAAGATACCGGGAAGGTTGAAGGGTTCGGCCATTACCGTGTCCAAGAACCGTTCCGTACTATCGGCGGAAACTATCCCGGCTCCGCCAGCTCTCTCCACGTTAAAGCCGGCCGAAGCTCCTGCACCCTGGGAGCACACCACGACCTTGCCCATGACATCGCTGTCGATGCCGCCGCAGTCGCTGTCCACTAGCGGGATCATGCCCGCGCCCTGGGAGGACGGGATGTTGTACAGGGACTGCCCAGTGAGCACCACCCCGTCGCCGGGAACACCCGGTCCGTGGTGGCGGCGCCGACGGTGGTCATCCACGGGGCCACGTTGGTTATGAGTCTCTCGGGCCATCGTTGCCGCCCGACAGGACGACGAAGACGCCTCTGCGCTCAGCGCCGAACGTAGCGACGGCGAGGAGGTCGTCGTGGAAGGGTCTCGCGGTGTCTCCGATGGAGATGGAGATGAGGTCCACGCCGTCGCTCACCGCGGCGTCGATCGCCGCGGTAAGGGCCGAGTCAGGGCAGTCGTCTTTCATGGGAATGCACGCCTTGTACACGGCGATCCTTGCCTTGCGCGCCACGCCGCTCGCTCTCCCGCCCGCGAACTTGAAGAGATCGGCCGAGGGGACCTCGGAGCCTGCAGCCGTTGACGCCACGTGCGTTCCGTGCCCATCGATGTCCCTCGGACTCGAATCGGTGAAGGACTTGGCGCCGACGAGCTTGTTGTTGCACAAGCTGGCGTTGAATCCCGGGGCGTCCACGCACTTGCCCCTCCAGGTGGACCTGACGGGGCTGAGCCCGGTGTCGCTGAAGCTGGCGCGCTCCGGCCAGATGCCGCCATCGACGAAGCCGATGACGATGCCGTCGCCGAACTCGGCGTCCGGCCACGCGCCGAAGTCGTCGTGGAGGCCCATGAACCACGGCGACCTCGTGGTATGGATGTGGTACAGCCTATCCTTGTACACGCGGGACACGCCGGGGACGGTGGCCATGCGCTGGGCCTCGCCGGCCGTGAGACGAACGGAAAAACCATGCATGACGGTGCCGTAGGTGTAGCGGATGCGGTTGGAGTTCTTGCCCAGCATGGACGCGTACCAGCGGTCGAGGGTGTCGAACTTGGACAGCTTGGCGAGGTGGTTGGTGAGGACGATGTAGGTGTGCGAGGTGGAATGATGTGGCTGCTTGTGCTCCTCGGCAATGGCGTTCTTGGGCTTCGGGGTGACGGAGGAGTGTGTGGACTGGACAAGGAGGAGAAGTAGCAGGGAGCAGCGCAAGAGGATGGGGGTCATGGAAGCCATTGTTGAATTGGTGTGTGAGTGAGGTTGTGGTTGCAGTGGAGGGTTGCATGTGAGTGATGGGTTTTATAGGGGGCTTGAGCAGCTCAGCTCAGATCAGCAGGAAAATGCATTGCCAAGAGAAAAATATTTGCATCGCATCGCCAAGAGAAAAATATTTTCTATCTTAGTTCTAAGCTTGCATTACCATCTCTCTTAGCTAAATATATCATCATGGTGGCTCAGCTACAGCTAGTGGATAGCAGTTGTGGCTTCCCTCCAGACTAATCCTCTGCTAGTGGCAGCTAAATGTGGACTCCAAACAAAATTTTGATGGCACATGAATGAATTTTGATGAGCAAAATAAATTTCCATTTCAAGTCTTGGACGTAGCCACTTGGTCATTCGGAGCTCCATTATTTGTGATGAAACAGGCTTGCGAACGAAAAATGGAAATAATGAAACGGCCTCCACTACTACCCTTTTGTCTTTTCCTGAAGCTTTGCCTTGCCTCCACCGAGTTACACTACTTTTTTTTTGCGGGTGAGTTACACTAATTAACCGAGGGATGTTCCAGTCCGTGGTGCAGAAACCGTCGAGTTACAACTCTGGTGAAATCAGTCATGCAAAACAAAGCCCTAAGTAATACAACATCACATGTGCCAAGACGTAAAGAAGCCCGTCACAGTGGGTGATATGAATTGAAAAATTGGAACTAAATTCAGAGATGTCATCAGTCTTGAACAATGTGATTACTGATTACAGGTTACATTTACAGTTACAATGGTCTCTGAGATTAATTTACAGAGTTGTGTACGCCCATTTAGCAGGTTTCTGTTTCTGTACTAGTAGTACTTTTGATCTGTACTCAACGGCTTGCTGAGTACCCTTCTCTGTTAGTCATCTAAGTTTATCCAGGCTATTCAGTAAAAGTAAACCAACAATATCTGAATTTGTTCACACACCTGCCCTACGACGACTGAGGTTGTTTCTAGCTCCACACAACATGTACACTACTCCAGTACAAATGCTGCCAGCGAAGAGCTACGCAAGAAGACGCTGGAATAGAGGTCTTCAGACACTCAGGAGCTGTGGACAAAATCGGCAAACAGACGACTGGAAATTCATGATTCTCGCTGATGTTGCTACTTTGTCACACAAAAAATAAAGCTCTCATTGTACTACAAGAGTATCAAATTCCATTAGTTATGATGATGCATCAGCGGGTTCAGCGCCAAGAAGCTAGTAAGGGCACCTTACACTTTGTCCAGAAAGATTTTAACGAGCGCACAACCATTTAGATCTTCTCCTACTATGGGCATCTTCCATGCTGATTACTTGTGACTGCGAAAAGATAAGAATGATGACAAGTCAACTCCAACTCCCAGCCCATAACATGATCATGCATCATGCGGAACACATGTAGACAAGTTCAGTTGCATATCTACAGGAGGGCTATGAAATGCTCGCGGCAAGGCATACAGTTATCAACAGCTAAATTTTACCATGATGTTGTAAGAAAATAAGAACAGATACATTAAACTTTAAGAAGATACTGAGACATGTAACATTACAGATATCATTCAACTGCAGGTGCCTGAGAAAAATGAACAAAATTCATGATGAAACAGCCTTCCAAACGAAACAGGGAAAGAATGAAACGGCCTCCACTCTAACTTTTTGTCTTTTCCTAAAACCTCAACTTGCCTTGTCCCCATCGAGTTACACTAATTAAACACACAACACATGCAAGAGCACAAGCTTTCAGTTAACATTCTAGCTTTGTGCTATGAGGGATGAAACCAACTGCCTAATCTGTCAGCAATAGCACATGATAGCAGACAAGGCTGTTCTCAGCCCCTAATCTGGAAACCAGACGTTCCTGTACAACTCTGGTGAGATCAGTCATGTAAAACCAAGCCCTAAGTAAACACTACATTGTATTGTCTTGAACAATGTGATTAAGCTACATTTACAGTTACGAGGTGATGAATTTACAGTTAACGTATGACCATTAGCAGGTTTCAACTTCTGCCAGTAAAGATGGGAGCACGATTCTTAAGTTTCTGAAACAAAGATGGCAGAAGTAGCCATTAGCCCAACCTCGGCGCTGTAGCCTGTCATTGCACCATAATCTGTTTTTGATCAGCAAGCCTCCCAGAACAGCTTTTTATAGCAGGTTTGGTCACTCCTTGGAACTGCAGTTTGTAGACCGAGCTTGTGGAGTATAATCTGTTTGGCTCATATCTCCATTGGATCGAATCCGGAATGCCATCATGTAGATGAATGTCTTTTGTTCGTAGCCATGTCCGCAGAGCGATGAACTCATGGAGCAGAGCAGTTGTACTATGCTGTATCCCCATGAGCCAGGTCATTGATCCAAGTGTCGCCAGCAAGGGCATCTTTTGCGCTTCTGTTTTTTTCTCCGTGAGTGCTTCAAGAGCAGCGGGAAGGCGATCCTTAGGGTGGCAGAACCCATCCAGGAGCAGTCCCCGAAGGAGGCCGTCGTGCTGTCACCAATGGTTACCATTGTTGCAGCGTTGAAAAGAGCTCTGTTAGTGACAACGCATGGCAGCTCTGATCCAACCCAAGGCCTTTCAGGATTTTTCCATAGCGCACGGCTGAATTGTTGCATATCCTGGATGCCGCGGCCACCACTAGCTATCGGGGAGCAAACCATAGGCTAGTTCACCTTACACTTGCCGCTGGTGAGCTCTTTGTCTTGTGCCCATAGGAAGCGACGCCGCGCCTTGTCCACATCTTTAAAAAATCTTTTTGGGACCTTGAGGACAGAGATAGCGAATGCAGGCAGCAGAGAGAGAACACAACAAACCAGCACCTGTCTTCCAGCTATCTTCATGAGTTTGCCCTTCCATCCTGCCAGCCGTGCCCTAATGCGATCAAGGATGAACTGCAGATGAACTATCCGAAGCCGCGAGGTTGTGATTGGCAGACCAAGGTATCTCAAAGGGAAGCTAGTGGTTTGCCATCCAAAATTTCGAAGAACATCAGAGGTTGATGTCCTTGCATCTGATGGGTGTGACAGTTGATTTTTGAGGGTTTATCTTCAGTCCAGACGCGTTTCCGAAGTCATTCAGAATCTGCATGAGCATGTCCACTTCTTCCTTCCTTGGGCTTCCAAAAAGAACTGCATCATCCCCGTACAGGCTGCTCTCCTCGGCAGAGGATCAATCAGTTAGAGCTCAGCTGCTCTCTGAATCAATCGATGGAGAGGATCAATCGCGATAATGAAGAGAAAAGGCGACAGAGGATCACCCTGCGTTAAACCATGGCGATGAAGCACAGCCTGTCCTAGCCATCCATTGAGCAGGAACGAGGAAGAAGAGGTTGACAGTAGCCAGGCGATCCAATCCCTCCAGCGCGCACTGAAGCACAGAACCTGCAGCAGCTGGAGCAGGTATTCCCAAGAAACTTAATGAGCCACACGTAGAAGCACGCCCATTTAGATCTTCTTCTACTAAAACACCTTCCATGCTGACACTAGTGACCTGCGATCAAGGAAAAGACTGGGGGATAAGAATGACGAAAAGGGAACGCCCAGCTTCTAACATGATTATGCATTACATACAAAAATGCAGAGAAATTCAATCACAGATCTTCAAGATTGCTATGAAATGCTCACAAGAAGGCATATATCGAATGTCAAAGAGCAATACAAGCCTACACGGTTAACAACTACATATTACATATACTTCTAGGACAAATATGTAGAAAAATTTCACCATGAAGTTGTACATGCAGGTCACTTTTGTTTCTCAGTTGGAGTTTCTTTGTAATGGCTAAGGTTGTAATGGTCGTTTGGACCACTTGTTTCTTCCTATCTATATAATCACATGCAGCTCTCCTGCATGGTTCAAAAACAAACCATATTAATTCTTTAAAACTGAAACAGAGTTTTATTTTTGCGATGAAAAATTGAATCAAAATTAATCAAAGTTAATATTGCCATAAATGCCCTGGCAGCTCCTATTGTGATGACATTTGAACAACGGACAATATCAAAAGCATTGCTCCAGCCGAGACGTAATCCTTTACATGCCAAGTTGACCATCTAGTAAACAATATAGAATTCCATCGATTTGGTTCCTCCAAAAAAACTCCCATTTGAGCTGAGGAAAAAAATAGATGAATTAAACTTTAAGAAGACACTCAGACCTGTAACATGAGTATCAAGTTGCAGACACAGATAATAGCAGGTACCTGAAAAACAAATTGAGAAACACTAATTCATGGAAATTAAACTTTATGAAATGTAGCAAAAAATTATCTAATTTGATCAACCCCATACGACTACTTTCCCATATCATGAACTAACTAGTATCACTTGCAGCATTCAGATTATATCAAGGCTGAACATTGAAGTGCCTGATTGGGCTCTGGTCACAGAGAACGTAAAGAAAGCCTCTTAATATTTTAGTATCTCACTGCGAATGCGACTTGCCGAGTATTTCATATAAAATTGTACTTCTATATAAAACAAATAAAATTATAGGATACAGAAGAGATCAATCAAGTATGGTCCCCATAAAAGCAACTAGGTGTTGGGGCGCGCCCGTGGCGCGTCTCTTGAGGGGGAGCTGGGTGGTGCCTGGTTGTACTCGCCCCTTTAACACTCTTTTCTATTCTAATTAGCGTTTGGGATGATTACTTTAATTAAGAAACTTAGCAGCAAAAATAGAAATATAGACTGTACAGAGAAAGCCCATTATGGTTCTGAACATGAAACATCTGACAGACAATAGTGCACATAACATAAGCAGCAACATAGGTTTAGTGTCTTGAAAAGCATGTGATAAGAGGGCCCAAAAGCAAACGATAGGTTATCACAGGATATAGCATAATTAGGAGTACTTAGTGCTACATTATATTAGATTATATTGACACAGGGGCTGCAGCGTTTTCGATGGTGCATCTAGAGGCGGTGCACGGTGAGGACCAGGCGGCGCTTTGAAGTTATCCTGAAACGAAATGCACAGATGTCTCCTTCGCGAATGTTGGCGCGGCGACGAAACTCAGACCAGTTGGTGGTTATAGTGGCCCTCTTGTCAGTTCCTAGCATCATGCGACATTCGGCAAGCAGATGGCCGTCTGCAAGTCTGACCATGAGTGTATCATTGTTTGGATCAATGTAGTCCAGTAGGTTCTCTTCAGTATAGTTAACCTGAAAATACTGGTAGAAGAAAGCAAGTTATTTACATGGACAAAAATTGTTGTGTGATATGGAAGATAAGAGCGTGTTCTATGGATATTAATGATATTAATGGTGTTAGCAAAGTACTGTTATTGACTACACGTCTTGAAGACCCAGAATGCTCAAGTAAAATGGCTGATGAAAGAGCAAAGAGAAATCAATATTTATGGTGTGCAATTGACGATTTGAGTATGTACAGCCTAGTGTATGAACAGAGAACAAACGAATGAAAAAATGGTAAGCTAGAAAAGATAAAGTAGAAATTTCAAAAGTGGCAGGAGAAAAATAACAACAGACCAGGTGTTGATCTATCTGGTACACAGTGAGAAAGGGAACATAATCGGTATTTGTAAGATGACTAAACTGCTGACTGTTAAGTAGTAAGAACAGAACATGATTTTTTATATCTTAAGCATGGATAGAACAATAGTATAAATAGGAAAATATGTGCAACTTTCGTTTGCATCATCACAAAGTTACAGCTGTTAAGGTAATTAAAATGCATAAGAAAACAACATTGTCTATTCTGTAAAATGGCTGGTGAAGCTCATGAAAAGAGTGAAGTAGTAAAGGAAGATGAAGAACTAAAAATAGATGTGCTTGTAATTGAATGGTCGACTACAGTAGATTATAGAATTCTAAGAAAAACAAGTAATATTGTAAAAGCGAGTTGCATGAATCTGATTGAGTATAACAAAGTATGAGAGTGGGGAAGAATGGCGATGAAAAAAAATTGGGCTTACAGAAGGCAAATTTGTCATTTTCATATACAGTGTGCGGATGGCATTAAAGCATTAGTAGTGGTGTTGAAAAGATAAGGTTAAAAGGACAGATACTCGGTTAGAATCAATCAGCGTCTTTTCTGTTAAAAAAAACAATAAAAAGTGGGAGTTGTGCAGTATGGAGATACAACTTGCCACATTATGAAGTTAGTAAACATTGAATAGGCTGTGCATTTGAGCATACCATGCGCTGGCCTGGTTTGGCAAACGTCTTGTTGATTGTGCACACGTAGTACTTGATGTCTGGCTCTTTGTGCCAAAACATAGCAAAGAGGGTGTCTACTTGGTGCTCATAGAGCTTCACCTCATTGCCCCAGTAACAGTTGTCGTCAAGCTCACCAACGTACTGGATGCCACCAGGTGTTCCTGCATTCAGTTGGAAGTAGGTGGGAAGCAAGTTAAGTATTGCTTGCAACAGCTGTAAATGTCATAGTTTGTTCGGGAAAGGAAATTTTAGCTATATAAGAGAGCAGGCTGGGTGTTAGGGGTTGTTTGGATTGAAGTCAAACCAGCTGTACAAAAATGAGTGGAACTTGCTTGTGTGGTACTCCCTCCGTCCCATAATATAAGAAAGTTTTTGACACTACTAGTGTCAAAAACGTGATTGGAAAATTGGCACTACAGAGTGAGAAAGGGCAGCTAAAAAATTGGCAGCGATTGGAAAATTCTGCTTCAATCGAAACCGTTGCCCACGCTGTGGTGAATGGCGAGAATTTAGGAAGGGTAGGCTTTGGCAGCCATCCAAACTGGTTCTTAGACATGATGTCATGTAAGTAACTGAAGATTAATTTTTAGAATAAGAGAATTGAAGTTCTAAAATATAGCAGATGGTGAAAGTAGTTTGTAAATTAGAGAAAGCATAAACGTTTGCATACAGATTGAGATCAGCATTGTGTGGCATGGTGAAGGTAATGACTACAAAAGGAAACAAACATTGAGCGAGAAAAAGTAGAACAGAGCAGTGTGATTCCCAACTTTGTAAGAGAAGTATGGTGAGAGCAATCAGTAGGGAAGGAAATAAATATGAATCTAACAGATGCAGTGAATAAGTGAAGGTAGTTGATAAAGAAATACACAGACACATGCTTTGTTAGGAAGCTGTGAGTTTGATGTTTTAAATATTGAAAACAAAGAAATAAGTTGTGTGCTCACCGCAGATGATGTACTCTTGCTGCTCATTCTCTTCAGTCTGTTCATCGTATCATACAATACATCGTTAGAAATAAGAAATGTGATTATTGCCATTGGAGATGATGAAAGATAAGATTGAAACTATTATCTTTGAAAGATATCATTTGAGATTGTCGCACAAGTTTCTTCTGAAGCTGTATTTTTTTAGGCTAAAAGGATGAAGCTTCTGTTCTGTTCTTTGATTGACATTTTTAACCCTGCACCATCGGAAACTAACTACTTGATATTTTGATCTTCTATCTGACGACAAAATGATTTAAGATCGGTGCATCGTGTCAATCAGTGTGGAAACAAGTTAGAACTCAATACTGTACACTCACAGTTATTATGTAGTTGCCGAGCTTTCGTATTTACGTGATGGAGATTATTTGTATTTTATTAACACGTGGGAACTAACTGAGACAGCACATGCTATTAGAGCAGAGTAGAATCGGGAAGGCAAAATGCAAAATAGCTAGTGAAATAGATTAATATATAATGGATGTATTGATGACAAAGATATTCATGTAACTGAAACAGTAGGCGAAAGTGAATCTTAATGTGCATTTAGCAGATCCGAAGCGCCAATCGATTCATGTGGTGTATGCGCAGCGGATCTGTACTTTTGGATGAGAAGTTAAATCATGAAGGTAACAGAGTCATTCTCCTAAAAAGCTAAAATGTGTATACATTTTTTTTCATTCTAATCATATCCATAAGTGCTGCAAGATAAAACATATTCTATGATTTTGTTTCTCCCCTGAGAGTCCAACCATATAATGTCAGAGAAATAGAGTAAAAAATGAATGATACTAGTCTAGCTAGCATTCGACCATCCACGGAAAGACTTCACCTTTCGTTGAGATTCTTTTAAGCTTGGCCAAAACAGCATAAACCAAACAACAGGATTTAAGTTGTCGATGCCAGCCTGCTTTCTTTACGGTTAACCTTCAGTTCATATTCCTTATGCACAAATTGAACATCATCTAAGATGCAAATATCAAGGTCACATCAGTTTGTTAGACTTTGAAGTGAAAAAGAAGCCTATAGATTATTCGATATTCCAAGCAGAATAAACTAACCAGGGGATTAGGACCTTCACTGAGGCCTCTGCCATCGGTCTAGTTCCTAAGAAAGAAGAAATTATGGACAAACTGATGTAACTGCAGCAATTGTGGCATTGATGCTGCATTATTGAAGGGAGTGCAGAGGAAAAAAGAGACCAAGATGTTGTTCAAATAAATGAAGCCTAACCTTAGTTCAAAGCTGCGACACTTTTTTTGGATCAGAGGGGTATTAAATTTTAGTTTCATGCGCCAAACAAGTCCAATCATTCATTTTCATTTTGAGCTGATCTGCAAATATTCACTCATCATAATTTTTTCCATAAAATGAGAATTCAAAATTCATCCAAGGTATGATTAGAAAGACTAATCTGAGAGGCAAAGTCTTAGTTTTACCTAAGGCTCTTGTCAACTCCTTTCGGGATGTTAGGCTCTGTCTTTGGTTGCCCAAACTGTTCTATATTATCTAAATTTTCACAATAATCTCAGGACAGCTGTTAAGTGCATCAACAAAATAACAAGAAAACCACATGTTACGTGATGGTTCCTTACAATTATGTTGGTTGTTATTAGCAGCATTTGACTGTTCTTTGGAGCCTAACAAAATACCACCATTAATTATTCATTAAGAAGCCATTTATACTCATTAAGGGCACGAGCAAGCATATAGGGCCTAAGGTGATACCTGATGTTATCTCAATCTCATCCATGGCAGCTCGAAAACCACGCTGAGTTTGGCCTGCCAAAGAAAGATCCAAAATCATGACACATGAACTGAGCTCTTTTCCATGTTAGAGGTAGTGTTTTTTTGTTGTTGTTGAGAATAGAGGTAGTGTTTGTTCTACATCCACGAGAACAGTGTTTGGTTTTTCAGGTAATAAAGTGTTGAGCATTAACATAGATACAAAAGCTCATAAGATCAGAACTTCACATAGTACATGAAGTTTTCTGACAGTCATGCATAACAGAGAGGGTTGACAATTTTCTGAACTTGTCCTGGGGAAAGACAGATTTAGGATTTCAGGTCAATGTGGTTGTTGATCTGAACCTCAACAGGGCATCTAATGGAAGAAGCATACCTGATGACTCCTTGCTTCCACTTGAAGATTCAGAATCACTCTTAAAATCAGGGACAGATTTTCCTTCAACATGCACATCTTGATCCATGTGTGTGCATGATACCAATACAGGTTGAGCGGGTTTAACTGGCACCGCAATAGCTGATGGTTCTTGGCTCAAAGATCCAGTGTCTTTCTAGGGGAAAGGGATGCATTCCCGGATATAAGCGGAAGAGGCGGATATAAGCGGAAGAGGCACTGCTGCAACAACCCCAGAACATGTATGCCCCCTGCCTTGTGAGGAAGAGATGTGATTAATTGAAAGCAGATTCAAATGGAAAGAAATATAACAGAGTACAAGAGAGAAATAACACAATTGAATTTACTTGTGACTATATGAGCAACTGAAATGTAAATATATGATTAGCAGAAGCTATATCCATATGGTCAAATGAATGAAAGCAAGCACACATTGCATTGTGTATGGAAGCGAATCTGTCATAGGTTGGCCCAAGTGTATTAAAGAATCTGAGCATAGCAATAGAACATTAGTTAGTTGTTCATTCATGATTAGACACACAGCAGGTAGTGGATATGATCATAATCTTGGCCGGCTTGACTTCACAGCAGACAAACTGAGATCTTTAAAACAGAACAAGATGTGCGTATTAATAACTAATGATATGCAAGCACCACCTGTAAAGAGAATATAGGAACCCAAAGGCATGCCAACTGAAGAAGGCCTTCCATCCCACTACTGCAAAATTTTGAAGAGTGTTTCTTGACATAGACACGCAAAAAAGGGTACTACAGATGATGGAAATAAGTCACCAGGTCTGCATCCTTGAAACCTCTTTGGACTTGTCTCTGGTGATCAATTAGTTCATGAAGTAATAACGTGAGAAAAAAAAATGTGAACCAAGAATTCAGCTTCAGGTACTGCTTGCTGTAAGTAAAGCCTCGAACCAGATGTTTTGTACCAGGCAAGTCCTGGTGCTAGTGCTGCTTGCCCGCATGGTGATATCCGGTTCGCAAAAGTTCTGTTCTATAGGTCAATGTTAGCACTTAGCACTCCAACTCTTATACTACACTGCTGATTGGAATGTGCGCGGGCCAGACTATTCAGCAGAGTTCATCAAAATTTAAGGAAGTAGACTTGCCCATATACTCCCGTCAAGAAAAGGTCCAATACATGTGTGTGAAGATCAGACAGGATGCCTGTTTACACAGAATCTGATGCAATCATCCCCCATGGAATTGACCAGTACGTGCAGAGCTGAATGCTCTGTTCTGAGTTGTATTTGCTGTTGTTTTTTCATGTTTTGTTTGGTATATACATGAAACTGGCTCCAATAACTGCAACGTGGCCCTTGATGTGTAGAATGACTAGTGAGTCTGGTAGAACCAGGGGTCCTACCGGACCGGCTCCTTAGGTTGTAGGGGAAGGCCGGAGGCTGTTGGGGGCGAGGGCGCGGCTTCCGACACGTGGGCGCCGTCGCGAGCTTGAGGGAGGGAGGCGGCGGCTGGGAGAGAGGGCGGCTAGGGTTTAGGGTCCGGCTCCTCTGGGAGCCGGGCAATAGAATTCTTCTTATTGCTTAATCTCAAAAATAGTCTTACAGCTAGTATATATAACCACGATGCTGAAAATAAGATAACTTGTGGGCCAAGCCCCTAACTAAACTTGCCCGGTGGGCCTCCTACGGGCATAAGTCTGCCCGGTCATAACATCTCTCCCCGCCTGCGCAAACAGCTCGTCCTCGAGCTGAAAGTCTGGATAGTGTTGACGGAACTCGTCACGTTGCTCCCAAGTGGCCTCCTCCGCCGGAAGTCCAGTCCACTGAATCAGCACGTACCACACGCCGCGACGGAGCTGGGCCTGCAACACCTTCTCCGGTCCCGGAAGGATGCGCCCGTCGAGGGTTGGAGGGAGCGCGGGAGGGGCCGCAGGTGGCTCCCCACGGTAAGGCTTCAGCAGCCCCACATGGAAGACGTCGTGGATGTGGGCTCCGAAAGGAAGCTGAAGGCGGTAAGCCACCTTCCCGATGCGCTCCAAGACGGCAAAGGGCCCCGCGTAACGAGGGCCCAGCTTGCGCTTCGCGCGCGGGTCCAGTGACTGCGTAGAGCGGTGAAGAAGACGCAGGCACACCCAATCACCCACCGCATACTCCGCCTCGCGATGGTGGTCGTCGTAATAGTGTTTGGCCAGCTGCTGGGCCTGAAGGAGTCGTTGCCGAACTTCGGCCAACATGTCGTCACGGCGCCACAGAAGCTCACCCGCCACCTCTGTCCAAGCCGTCGTCGGATCCACCGGAATGATGGGCGGTGGCGGCCGGCCATAGACCACCTCAAAAGGAGTGGCGCGCAGGGCGGAGTGGTAGGAGGTGTTGTAGCAGTACTCCGCCCAGGAGAGCCAGTCCACCCAAGCGCGAGGATGATCACGTGTGACACAACGCAAATACATGGCAATCACCTTGTTGACAACCTCAGACTGACCGTCTGTCTGAGGATGGAATGCTGTGCTCAGGCGGAGTTTCACGCCCGCCAAACGGAAGAGATCGCGCCAGACATGACTGGTGAACACTGGGTCCCGATCGCTGACGATCGAAGAGGGAAACCCGTGGAGACGAACGATACCGTCAAAGAAGGCGCGGGCGACGGAGGCAGCATTGTAGGGATGACCGAGCGCAATGAAGTGAGCATACTTGGAGAAGCGGTCGACCACCGTGAGAATGACCGATTTGCCGCCCACCTTGGGGAGGCCCTCAATGAAGTCCATGGAGATATCCGCCCAGACCTGAGACGAAACCTCCAAGGGCTGGAGCAGACCAGCCGACCGGAGCGTCTCCGTCTTGTTGCGCTGGCATGTCACACAAGACCGAACCCAGTCACGGACCAGGGCCCGATCCCCAGGGATGTAGAAGTCGGTGCGGAGACGATGGAGAGTTTTCTGCATACCCTCATGGCCCGCCGAGTGGGCCAGCATCAGCACCTGGTGACGGAGATCATCATGCGTCGGCACGAAGACCCGGCGCCCATGGAGGAGCAGGCCGTTGGTGAAGCGCCAAGGCTCCTCCAGCTCGCCCGCCGCCAGCTGTTGCTGAAGAAGAAGAGCGTCGGCCGCGGTCGCCGTTGCCCGGCGAATGTCGATGAAGAGGCCAAAGGTCGGCCCAGAGCGGATGCACAGCACTGCCCCCGGGGAGTCGCCGATGGTGGAGTCGAGGTCGACGTCGCGGCGAGACAAGGCGTCGGCCACGGTATTAAGACGACCCGGGCGATACTCGACGGAGAAGTCGAAGCCGAAGAGCTTGCTGATCCACTGATGTTGCGGCACGGTCGAGAGCCTCTGGTCCAGCAAGAACTTGAGACTGTAGTGGTCCGTGCGAATCCGGAAAGACCGTCCCCATAGATAGGGCCGCCAATGGCGGACCGCCTGCACCAAGCCAATGAGCTCCCGCTCGTACGCCGCGAGCTTAAGATGGCGCGGAGCGAAAGGCCTGCTGAAGAAAGCAAGAGGGCCATCGCCCTGATGAAGCACGGCGCCGAACCCCGCACCCGAGGCGTCATAGTCCACCACGAATGGGCGGTCAAAGTCCGGCATCTGAAGAACGGGGCCCATCGTGAGGGCCCCCTTGAGGGCCTCGAATGCCGCCATCGCCTCGTCGTCCCATGCGAAGGCGTCGCGGCGCAGCAAACGCGTGAGTGGCGATGCGATGAGGCCGAACTCCCGGATAAACTTCCGGTAGTATCCCGCGAGGCCGAGAAAACCGCGAAGAGCCCGCGGTGAGTGCGGCGTCGGCCAGGCTACGACGGCCGCCACCTTGTCGGCATCCATAGCAACCCCGTCGGCCGAGATGACGTGGCCGAGGTAGGCAACTGAAGGCGTCCCGAACGAGCACTTCGAGCGCTTAAGATGAAGATGGTGCGCCCGAAGCTCGTTGAAGACGATGGCGACGTGCTGGAGGTGCTCCGCCCACGAGGCGCTGTAGATAAGAATATCATCAAAGAAAACGAGCACAAACCGACGTAAGTAGGGCCGAAGGACGTCGTTCATCAGAGCCTGGAAGGTCGCCGGGGCGTTGGAGAGGCCAAAGGGCATCACCAAGAACTCGAAGTGGCCGTGGTGAGTCCGAAACGCGGTCTTGATGACGTCATCCGGATGCATGCGCACCTGGTGGTACCCCGACCGGAGATCGAGCTTGGTGAAGAAGCGCGCCCCATGTAGCTCATCCAGGAGCTCATCAACCACCGGAATAGGAAACTTGTCCTTGAGCGTGAGAGCATTAAGGGCGCGGTAGTCGATGCAGAAGCGCCACGTGCCGTCCGACTTGCGAACGAGGAGCACCGGCGCGGTAAACGGCGATGTGGAGATCCGAATGATGCCCGCGGCGAGCATGAGTGCACACTGCCGCTCCAACTCGTCCTTCTGCAGCTGCGGATAGCGGTAAGGACGCACTGCCACCCGTGCGGAGCCTGGCAGGAGATGGATACGGTGATCATAAACCCGGGCTGGAGGAAGGCCCTGCGGCTCGGTGAAGAGGTCGTCGTGTTGCTACAGAAGGTGATCCAATAGTGGATGCTCGGCCTCGGAGGTAGCCGCTGCCAGCTGAAGCTGCGGCGTCGCCGGTACGGCGCCCCCAACGCCGTCCCACCGGATGCGGCGGCCTAGCCGCCAGAAGGTCATCGTCAGAGCGTCGAAGTCCCAAAGTATGGGACCGAGGGTCCGCAGAAAGTCGACGCCAAGGATGAAGTCGAAACAGCCCAAGTCAATGCCCGCACATGTGATGGAGAAGTGTTCATCGTCGATGGTGATGGGTACGTCCCGTGCGAGGCCATGACACCGGAGGCGATCGCCGTTGGCCACCGTGTCCCGAAGTTGCTCCCCGCCCGTCGGCTGAAGCGCTAAGCGACGCATGGTAGCCTCGGGCAGGAAGTTATGAGTGGAGCCTGTATCCACCAAAGCCACCAAGCGCTCGTCGTGGATCATCACCGGCAAGAGCATGGTCCGCTCGTCGCGGATGCCGGCGAGCGCGTGGAGAGAGACCACGAGAGCCGTCGCCGGGGCGGCCCCGGGTGCGGCCTCAGTAGCCGCTGGGGGCGGCCAGGGCGTCGGCCCCGTCGGCCAGGGCGTCCTCCTCGATGAAGTCGACCGTCTCCAAGTAGAAGAGGCGCGGGCAGACATGCTCGGCGTATAGGGCTCATCACAGTTAAAGCAGAGGCCCTGGCGCCGCCGCTCTATCTGCTCCGCCGGAGAGAGACGACGGAAGGGTCGCGTCGTGGCTGGAGTAGTAGTCGCCGGAGCGGCCAAAGGTGGCCGGCCCGGCGCAGGGGGCGGTCGGGTGGCCTGCCGACCTCCTCGAGCCGGGGCGGCCGGTTGCATGGCCTGGGCGCGAGCCTCGAAGGCACGGGCGTAATACATGGCCGTCTGGAGATCCTGAGGGCCGCGAAGCTCCACGTCCATGTGGATGTGATCCGGAAGGCCACCGACAAAGAGGTCGGCCCGCTGTTGCGCCGTCACGCCCGACGCATGGCACGCCAAGGCCTGGAAACGGTCAGCGAAGTCCTGCACCGTGGAGGTGAAGGGAAGGCGGCCGAGCTCCGCCAGGCGGCTCCCGCGAACCGAAGGCCCAGAGCGAAGGAGGCAGAGCTCTCGGAAGCGCTCCCAAGGGGGCATGGCGCCCTCGTCCTGCTCGAGAGCGTAATACCATGTGTGTGCCCCGCCGCGGAGGTGGTAAGAGGCGAGCCAGGTACGCTCCGATGCGAGGGTGCGCTGCCCGCGAAAGAACTGGTTGCACTGGTTGAGCCAGTTTAGGGGGTCCTCCGTGCCGTCATATGTGGCGAAGTCGATCTTGGCGAACCGCGGCGGTGTCTGGGTCGGGGCGCCGTGTCGAGCTGGCTCGGAGGTGCGGAGCAGTGAGGCGGGTGGCGCCTGGTCGGCGTACTCCGGGTAGGGAGGACCCGCGGAGCCGGATGGCCCGCCGAACTGCGGAAACGGGGTCGGCTGCTCCGGAGCCGTGGTGTAGACCGGCGATGGCGAAGACCCATCCGCCCAAGCTGGGAGTGGCGACGGGGAGGGCGGGAACCGGACCTGATGTATCGGAAGGCCGGCCGGCGAGGACGCCCCCGAGCTGGGCAGAGGTGGCGCCGGTGGTTGCAGCGTCGGCTGTGGAGGGTGGGCAGGCGCGTCGGTTGCCACGGGGGAAGGCGGCTGCAGATGCCATAGGGGAGCCGCAGCTGGC